>NC_065507.1:28995291-29083837 GCF_006386435.1 Epinephelus moara
AAACAAAATGGGGGGGCTAGAGAGCTAATTTCTTATCTAGGCCTAACCGCCATATCGATTTTTACTAAACTTGGTAGATATGTAGAACAGGACGCCTCAAAGTCACTGGAGAAATTTGACTCTAATTGGCAACTGGGTGGCGCTATAACAACAGAAAAACGCTTAAAAATGGCTAAAATGCGACCGATCACTGTGGCTCCCCCTGTGGCCCAATGTTTTTTTTTCCCCTTATTTTTGGTATGACTAAGTCATGGTATGGTATGCTGTACATAATCATGGAAACTGTCAGTGTGTCATTCTGTCAGTCAGTCATTCTGTCTGTCCCACGTTTTTCTGCTCACTGACGTGGTCAATCTATGTGAAACTGCACATAGGCATTGAGGATTGGCATAGGTAAAAGGTGACAAAGCTGCCAATGGGTATGGACTAGTTGTAATATAATATCGGCACAGCAGCACATATTGATTACTCCTTCTTTACACCAATAAGACTAACGAAGTCCTTTACCTTGACGTTTATGATCTGCAGACTGCCCAACTCCTGCAGGGACATGCGGGCGTCCTTTCCCAGCAGACTGACCCCATCCTTCAGCCAGCTGATGGAGGGGATGGGGTCTCCTGACGCCTGGCACTTCAGCAGTGCCACACTGTCCACCCCAAGGGTCTGATTGGATGGGCCTTGGCGAATGATGGGTGGTGGCCTGTCTGTGAGCACTGCGAGACAGAGACAATAATGTGAAGACATTATCCATACCATTCTGAGGTTCAGATGAAAATCAGTGTTCACATAAGGCACCCAACTGTAAAATAAACAGAGTGACAGCATTGATCATAAAATGCACTGGGGGTGGATGTGGGTCTCTATCATAAAGTAGACTATTTTCTCTGCAGGTCTTGTAATTGCACCACAGAACAATGACCATATCCTGTATTTCCAGGAAGCAGGGAGAGAACAGCTGAGTAGTGTTTTCTAGTTTCATTGATGTGGCAGAGGGATACTAAGCAGTTTCCAGTTACTGCCTGGGTAGCCGTATTTTTATACACTACTCTAGACTCTGTGGTGCAGTTTAGCGGTGAGACTCTTGCCTATTGACTCAGTGTGGTTCAGATAAATACTTCATTATGTGAAGCGAGGGGCACAATGAAAGGTGAGTTTCAAACGTGACTGAAAAGACCTCATGTTACTCGTGTGAGGTGTACACAGAGCGGAGAGTAGCATCTAAATTTTAACATCAAATTATCAGAAAAGATGATTTACAGTAGGTTCTAATTTCACTTTTGCTGAATACTAATGGTGGTGACTTCCATTTAAATGAGCAAATTCATTTGTTACAATGTGCCAAAAAAAAAGCCTGTGGCTTCCTTCAATGAAATAGTGGGTATGTCATAGGTGATCTCAGAGAGAGTTAGCACTCCAGCACGCAGGCAGTTTATATATTTAGAGTTGAATAATGTGGAGTCCCCCTGGCATCACAGAACCCACATTAATTAGAAGGTATGGATTAATGATGTCAGACCTGCAGGGGCTAATTACCAAGTCTACCTCAGTAACCTTTCAACACATTATCACACCCTCGTCTCCACCCCTATTTTCACTCCAGCAGCTACATCTGACAAAAGGAAGTGCTTCCAAGTAATACACTTGTGCTGTGCTGTTGTCACCCCTTGCTTTGGGTCACGAAAGACGGAAAGAGACAGAAAAACCCGATACATTATCTACCACAGGCCAAATGTTGCACATCCATTTCAATTATATTCCACTTATTGTTTTAGTCCTCTGGAATGTTTATATCAGGGCAAATGCAATCATATAAATAACAAAAAAGTGATAATGTAAATCAGACACTAAGCCAAGAGATGATTCAAAGCATCTGCTGCTAGCCAAGGACTCACTATGCTGCAGTGTGGTATTCTGTCTGCCAATGCTCTCATTTAAAGATTTACAGCAACATCATAAACTAGATTTAAGCCTTATGTTTCACTACTATATAGCCTGAAATATGTTTTGCATCCATGTTTGTTTACGGATGTTTTAAAGGAGCAGTGTGTAAGATTAGTGGGATTTTGCTCAGGTTTTTACCAGGAGCTGAATTATCTGCAGAAGCTTTTTCCTCTCCGAAACAAACTGACCTGGAGATTTCAACCGGTCAAAAAATGGAGTAAAGTAGTTTTACATTACAAATCAGCATTTCGCAGACACTGTTCCGCAAGTTGCTGACGGGCTGCTAGCCCAGCACCTAAGGTCCAGACATTCAGGAGGTTTTTATCAAGAGCTGAATTATCTGCAGGTCACTTCCAGGCGAATAAAGCAGTATCAGGTTGAAAAAAATCAGTGTTTTTCTGACGCTGTCAATGCAGAGAGGCTGCAAACTATGGCAGCAGACAAGAAAACACAAAAACGCAGATGGCCCTAACAAGAGCCAGTGTTTAATTTGTCCATTTAACATTGTGGTGCAAAACGGCAATCAATAAAAGAGGACCTGCTCCCTGTGCAAATATACTGTAAATGGCTCTTTCTAAGGTAACAAAGACACAACGGTTTTTATTTTCAGGTGATTATACACTAAAGAAAACATGCTAATTTATTTCATTTGTGCCAATATATCCCATACTCTCTAAATCCTACACACTGGACCTTTAAGTGAAGTTCATTCCGCAATTAAGAGAAGACAACATGCTATGACTAGTGATAGAAGCTACTGCCCACGTATGAGACATTACTAAGCCCAGGGATTTGATGCGCCTGATGTATGTGTTGATGGCATGTAGGAGTGACAGAGGGAGGAGGCAGAGCTCAACTAAGGCCCTGGGTCTCCGGATCAGGAATTTCTCATTACAGATTTCCTTGAACTCTACAGACTGTTGTCAGAGCTCGGGGCAGTAAATCACACGAAGACCGCGGCAGGTGTGGCCATGACCTCCCCCTGGCCCTCTTGTCCTCTTTCCTCCTCTCCCTCCTTTTCTTTTAGACCTGCCTAACACCCATCTTGCTAACATTTTCTATCGGTACTTGAAATGAAATGTTAACTGTTGATAAACCAGAGTATTTGGCTGTAATATGTGATGATATATTATTCTAGACAACTGAAGGACATGCCAGTTTTGTATGTGCAGTAGAACCATCCCCACTTCAGATGAAGAGTTGAAAAAAAGTAGTGCTTTTAATCTTTCTGCTAGCAGGTACTTCAACAGACATATGGGTGGCTGTCGATCTTGCCATCACAACAGCTGAGCAGATTAGATGCTCCCACACCTCACAGGACCACATAATTCATTCAACAGAAAACCATTGTCACTCACTCACTCACTCACTCACTCACTCACTCAATCATGTCCCCTCTCTTTCTCTGTGTCTCTTGCTCCTGCGGACTCCCTCCCTCGCACACACACTTGCACCTCGCCCACTCACACAAAACGCTGATTAAACTTGAACAGAACTCAAGGGCAATGTTTTATTTCCTTTCTGAAAGGAAAAGTAGAAAATGTTAATTAAATTGTGGCATGAAAAAAAATGAAACAAAGAGCGTGCTGCGAAAACACGGTAGCTGAAGGTCATGGACATACTGACATTTCTCAAACCGAAGCTGAATGTGTTCCTGCACGTGGAATAACAAAATAATAATCAGTTGTGCTTTCAAACTTTCCAATTCCAATATCAACTCAGCAAGACACGAATTGTGTTACAGTTTAACTATGGCAAACTAAAATCAGATTTCATTGCTGCAGGTATAAATACAGATATTAATTTGTTTGTTGAGGGGTAATTGTCTAAATGCAATGAATCAAACATGCATATTCAAAGAAAATCTGTGTTTTCATGCACCACCTTCACCACATTTACAGTGGTGCTAAGGCGTGTGCTCGTGTGCTGCAGTGTGCTGGCATGGAAGAAGTTACGCATCGGTTTTCCCTCACCATCTGTGACCTCCAGTTGAGCCTTGGCGAGGATACTGCCTGCAACGGTCAGGGCCTGGCAGATATAGTAACCAGCATCTGCCCGCTGCACAGATGAGATGGTGAGGTCTCCGCTGGGTGACACCGAGAAGCGACTGTTGGGCTGCTGGGGTTGGTTGGGAAAGAGCAAATTCTGCAGGAAGAGGTACAAACAGCCAATTAGCAAGAACATGGAACCAGTACGACCTGGAAATATTACAAAACATTCACACACCAGCAACCGCCACACTCACACATACACTGTGCACACTCATGTACACACACTATTACAGTACAGCTACAGTATGAACAATTTCATCTATCACTTGGTTAACCAACTTCGCAAAGTTCCCAACATGTACACAGTTTGACAACTTGGTTTCATACTTATTCTTGTGCCAAGCCAGAGGCTCCACTGTGTTATGAAGGCAAATTTTGCTCATGTTGGCTTCGTGACTACTTTCCTTTCTGCTTCAATTCCACAGCAGTTTTGAGCTGCTCTTTTACCCACAGAGACCACCCCATACGAGCTGGGCTTATGCTGAATATAATTATCTTTACAATAGAGAGAGGAATAATTAATCCCACATATGCCAGCGTAAACACGCGGGATCAGAGGACTGATGACACCTTTTTATTAGATATGCAGCCACTGTATCTCAGCTTTCTTTTTTTATATCCCTTTTTTCTTATGATCTCCAAAGGTCCCTGCAAATACATTAGCTGGATTTAATTACACCTAATCACTTTAATGCAACAAATTATGTTGTTTTTTGAAATTAGGCTCCACGCATCTCTAGCACACGAGACACTCCATTATCCTCAAGTGTAAGAAAAAGACCTTTCTGCCATTTAATTACTGAATTAGCTTTAATTTGTTCTCTCAACAAATACCTTCATACTTTTTATACGTCAGTGTAGGTGAGGTACAGACAGTACCAATAAACACAGGAACAGAGACAAGTGCAGATATGGTGAGGGCGTGCAACTGCTTGTAGAAAAGTACATTCATTTCAAAAGGCTCAGCTTTAATGACAATGTGAGACGCACGCCGGATATAAATCTGCTCTATCTGAACAAGCTCATAACATTACTCAGTGTTCCTGAGTCACAGGCTTTAGGTCACACATTGGTGAGGGGTAAAGTGGGTGAGTGTTACGCCAAATGTTTGTGTGAGCGTGTCTGACTTCTGTTCACTCTTTTAAGAGAACTTTTCTGTAATTGTTGGCCCGCAGGCTACGTGTGTGTGTGTTTGAACCATAGCCAGAGCTGAATCATATCTCTGGCTCATCTACAAGCCCCAACAGGCTCCTAATTGGCACTGTTGTCGAGCGTTGTGAGGACACCCAGGTATTTGAATGGGTTATCTGCTTGAGTGAGGGATAGGATCGTTCTTATCAGTGCAGGGTCACGGGAAACCGATTAGCACTTTGCCAGGCACACTGTCGTTTGGCGCTCCTGAGAACAAAGGTGTATCTGTGTCTGTAGTAAAGATACTGATGACAGATAGTGTAGTTTGCAGTGCCATGTGTATGTGTGTGTGCGTGTGTGTGTGTGTGTGTGTGTGTGTGTATATGCAGGGCAGGAGAATCGTAAGTACTCAGCAATTGTGCATACAGCCGGGAATCCAAACAAAGTGCTGAGTGTTGATAACACTACACGTACTATAGATAACAAAAGCTGCCGACTGAGAGAACAATATATTTTCACATGTAAGAAATAATGCAAAAAAAGCAATAAAAAAGATAAAATGTTCTCTACAATCTGGGTTATGTGAGGTTGTTTGCTCCTACCTGACTGCCCTCCTTCTGCCAGAACACAGCAGGCTGAGGGTTTCCTTTGGTTTCACATGGGAAGGTGGCAGTGCGGCCTTGAGCCACAATTTGGTCCCTTGGGCGGATGACAAACTGAGGTGCAGCTGAAGTGAAAGGGCAAAAACACCAGTGTTAGTAGACCAGTAGTACACAGTGAGGACAAACACCAGAGCTGGAAATTATCAGGGCTCAGGCAAAAACAAGCAGTATATCACACGGTCAAATCAAAATGGGAGTGCCGTACAGAGCTTCCATGCAGCATTATATCTGTTTTTTGCTCTCTAATGGCTCTGAACAGAGGAAGGACACCGATGCCTATCGTTGCCATGGTAACCAGGTTGGCCATTCATCCAGGTGAGGCTGAGGCTGAATGAATGACAGTCACATTGACATTCACAAGGGGAGGCGCCTTGGTCACAATGGCGTTTAGATCTGAGACAACACAAAGGCACACCCATGCCCTGGAAACATCCAAAACTATGAACAGGTACAGACAGAAAAGGGTTAATCATGTCTGGTTTTCCATGTGCGAGATATACTCTGTATCAGAATGCATCTCGTATAAAAGTCATGACCTGAAGTGACTCAGTACTTGTGATCAAAGCTGTATCAACAGTAAGTGAGAGACAGAAAAGACCATTTCTGCGTTTACCACACTTGAAGCTAACACCTCTCCATCAAATAGAGAAAAGGCTTGAAAAGCTATCAAACTTTGAAATCGTAGTGTGAAGCTTTCTCAGTCAATATTCACGACTCCATCAGGAGCCAGACCAGTTGTCACACACTCGCAGTCGGGACAGAGTGAGACATTTCTGACTGACAACTTGGCAGAGGCAGTTCAATAATAAAGAGAGAGAGGAGTTTGCAGATTAGATGCAGTTTCTTTTGGTGCGCTGCCTCTCTTTGCTCTCAGACCGTTCCCTGATGGTAGCTTAGGGATGCAGAATTCCATACCCCCCCTTCCTCACATTTCTACATGTTCAAGGGACAATTAACAAGCAAAGGCTGATGAATCCAAGTGCATAGCTGGGATAATGATGGGATATAGTGTGTTTCCTTTCCCATGATGGACTTTATTAATTAACACCTACAAAGATGTTAATATTTGAGCAACTGACTTAAAATAATCATAAACTACAGTGTGCTGCATATGGCTGACAATGGATCACAGCAGAGAAGCAAAGAAGACATTAACATCCTTAAGCCCCTTTCACACATGCACTGCAAACCTGACATTATCTATACATTACTCAGAGAAGATGCACGTGAGAATACAAATGTCCAAATCAGTTGGATCACACATTAAACAGACTTTACCCTGTTGGCTCTCTAGTCCAAAGTCTGTGTAATTTCTGATTAAGCTCATGTTTGAGTATAGCAGGTCATTGTCCGGAGAATTCACAGTGAGCAAGTGGGCGTGTTGATGATGTTTCTATTATGCGTCACCCAAAACAGAAAGAAGATAAACATCTGAGGGTGAAGAAGAAGGCTAACTGAAGATGTCTAACTGGATAGATGACGAGATTAAGGAAGTTCTGGAGGTAAGGGCCGATGCCGAACTCGTCAGACGAATTCAAGGAACAGAAAGAGACTCTGTTGTTCATGACCAAATCACAGGCCAGCTATGTGACTGTGGTGTAATCTACATCACGTCCTGCTTCCTGCACACTCTACCCAGACGCCACACTTCGCCTAAAACAGATGATTTTTCAGTAGGTGAGTTGAGCACGCTTCTTATACAGATGATCCCCTGTTGTGTGCTACATGTGTGAGAGAGAAACTCCATACATGTCCGGACCTGATTCTCAAGACAATGTCCGAAGTTCACATAAGAAGAAAAGCACAAGACCACAGCCTACCTTTATGAACTGCCAGTAACCTACACTCACATTTCTCACGCAGTTGCCCTATTCTAATAATATACACAACAGCACAATACCACCACCGTTATCTCAGCTGCAAAACTAAATCTCTGAAAATGTCTAAACTTTGACATAACAATGTGATTTACTCCATGACCCAAGACCTCGACTTGTTTATTTTATGATTGTCACTGGGGGTCTTTGTTCCACGTCTGCCAAGATAAAAAAATCAACAACACATCCCTTAAAGGAGGAAACATGGCTCCTGCAGAGATAATGAAAGCCAACACGTTAATGACTCAGAGTAAGTGCAGACAATGGATAGAAGAGCCCACTTTCTTTACAGAAGTAACACGAGAGATTAACAATTTTTTATAGATTTTATAGATTGTTGTAAAATTTCATGACAAAAGAAAGAATTGTTGCAATGCAACATCTTGCACCCTTTCTGTTTCTTTGATTTCTTTGTAAGTCCTTTCACTGACAAGCCAGCTGGTTCCAGTAAGGCCAAACTCTTCCCATTTGGCTGGTTTCTCCATGTAATCCCTTTTTGGGGGTGTGTATTTGTCAAAGATACACACAGTTGGGAATGGTACAGATGGCTACAGATTTACTGCCTTCCCGTTTGGCCTTCTGCAGCTTGGATATCTTGTGGCTCTCACAATGCTGGGCCTGATACAGAGCTCCTAAATCATGCTCTGGCAAGGACTCAGTTCCCTCCCTTCACTTCCTCTGCTCTGTTCCATCCCACACACTGCATTACTAACTACTCGCTAAAAATATGGTTTAACACCTTACAGACTGGTCCCTATCAATGCATCCCCTCATCTATTCTCACACTCTCTTCATCAGTGTCTCTTTCTTTTCTGTTCTAACAGGCTCTTGTTGCACACAAAATCAACTTTCATTTATAGGTAAGCGTTTACCCAGCTTATTTCAATATCCATGATGCTAAATACTGTCAAACGGAATTATGGTATGTGAATGTTTTTGAGGTTTATAATTGGCTTGTGCTTGTAAGGATGATTGTTTTCAGCTGGATGTCAGAAACAAAAATTTGCTGTTCAGCTACATTTCACCAAACTTAATAAAAGAAAGAAATCTGTTTGTGAATCATCTTTAGTGGAGCCAACAACTTTGCATCATCGAGCTTTTTGTAACTGAGATACCCTAATTAAGTCAGTATGTTTCCTATTGCACTTGACTGTTTGAACATTTGATACCAACTCCACTGTTTGGATATGAATGAAGTATCTACCAGCCGAACTGTAGCTTCCTGGTGGCCTGGGATTAACCTTGGGCTCATTCTGAACCTGTGGCACTACTTTCAATCTCCCTTTCTATATTTCAAATTACATGGGAAAAGGAATAAAATAGTGAAAGGAAATCTGAGGGGGTAGACCTTAAAAACAGAGAGGGAGGCCCAGAGAGAAGAAGAGATCAAAACCTCAGACAAATCAAGAGGAAGTCAGTGTGTAACAGTTTCACAGCTTGGCTCAGGGGGTTAGCTCACCCTGGCCCTGTTTTTGATTTGGAGACCCTTAATGACATGTGAGAGTCTCCTTCCTGTCCCCTCCTAAGGAAACACATGAACAGGCACCCATATTTAATTCATGACAAGCCACATCTGCCTGGTTTGGAGAAGGCTCAGCATAAAAGTCAGTCAGGGTGAAAATGGACAGAGAGACAGACATCCATACAGTTCACCCAGACACACAAACTCAGAAGCATTTCTTCCACCTTTTAAAATCCCACATTCAATCATATTTTATTCAGAAGTCGACGGCAATTACTGTCTCCTCCCACAGGCAGAGTGAATGTGTAATTTCCTCCATCTTCTTGAAAGCTGACAGTTTGACAATCGCAGAACAGCCACTGTTGTTTTGGCAACCAAAGTCTTGCCACTGAGGCAGTGTCTGGGTTTTGCTGCCAGTCAAGCCTGTCTCAACAAACACTTCTGCCATTCTTTCCCTCTCCATTCTTTGTCCCAACGAGTGTTTCTTATACCTGCATTCCTCCTGTTTCTACCTTCAAGAAACACACCTTTCTCTCCAGATGCCCATTTTCACTCACTTCCTCTCACAATTTAACAACTTAAGTGTATCATATTTGGTTCAGCCTTAACCTTCTCCCAACCTATAGGGAAATACAATGGGATTCGAGGCTCTGTGTTGTGGGGCTCAGAGGGAGAGAAGCTCATCCAAAACAAACAGATCTCAGCTTTGTGTTCCAAAAACCCACAGATGGCCTCAAGACTTGCAAGTTAAACACGTCCTGGACCATATGAGATGGCAGTGTCTGAGACTATCAGACTACCAGCCCAATCCGTCATTATAAAGGACGGCGTCTACAATCTATAGAGCCTTCAGTTTAGAGCTGCACAGGTAATGCAAACTTTGAGTTAATGTAGTTGATCAATCTGTGCTGTAGGACCGTGTCATTGAAACCTACACCACTTCAATCAGCTACCAGTGGATGTCAAGCATAAGATACAAATACAAACCTACAAAAAGAATGTGCATTTTGCAAAGGCAATTATTTAGTATTTTGTGGCTGTTGTTCACCCTGTGAAATATACACTGAATGACCTATTAAGTAAGGCTTTCTCTATTTGAAAAAAAAATGTTGCTTGGATAAGTTGCTCTATTATAACACCATGTTGATATAGACTAAACACTGTCAGTAATTATGAAGTTTGTTGACATGTATTTTAAGTAATTCTATATATTTAATTAAGTTCAAAACATATATGGACACTCAGAAAACATAGAAGCTGTATGAAAATAATTCCATTAGAACTTGGTCTTTTATGTTGGGTATGTATAATATTAAATCAACAAACAGACCTGGTGCATTAGGCTATTAGTGTTTTAGTAATCCAGGTAGTGCTGTAAAATCTACACAGACTACAAAACTATTTGCACACAGTAATTTTGAGGGTACACAATGTGATGTAACACCTGTGTTAGTTAAATACAGTAATGTTAAAGCAATGGTAACTGATTGTCAAGCAGCAGTCAAATGCAATAATGCATATGGAGAGGCCATGCAGGATGGGATCAAATCAGAAGGATGGGTACTTACCCACGGGGCGAGCTGGAGACACAACAATGGAGGAGTGGATACACAAAAGAAACAAATTAAGACATGGACGCACAAACATATAAAACAACAAAGGACAAACAGAACAAACATAATGAAATAAGACAAAAAGAAATCAAAGTCAGAATGAATGACATGTTGCGTTGAGGCCAACACATTTCTGGCACAAGGTAAGCATGGCAGGGAGGATCCAGTAGCTTTTGCCCACTGTCTACTGGACAGTTTTATTGAAAAGCTCAAAGCATCTGTTTCTCAGACACCTGAATGTTAAAGGCAGTCTGATATGAGCGACCCCTGTTGGTCAGAAATCTTCAATTGCATTTAAAAAGCCAATTCAACTTGTTAGAGGCAAAAATACTACTGGACCTTCGCTGTCTGCATTAATGAAATCTACTGTTCTACGGATGGTGTTTGTTATAGCAAGGCGAGGGTGTGTTTATCACTAGTGCTGATGGACAGAGCAGAAAGAAAAAGGAAGAGAGAGAGCAAATTTAGAATGAAAACAGCATGTCGGTGTCATCCAGAGACTGAAGCTCTTGAAAGCCCACTCTCTATCCAGGAGAGCTGGTGCAGGTAGTGTTTCCTCTGTGATGATGTATGCATCCTCACCGATAACTCAAACACTTGCTACTTCTACAAATCCACTTTCCAAGAAGAGAAGTCAGCCTAGACCTTGTTTTAACTCCCTCTGGCCCCCTGTGTTGCTGTAAAATGCTCCACAGAGACCTTAAACACTTGGGTTTGATGGGAAGAAGAGTGGTGAAAAAAGGGAAAATTATGGTTAGAATGTTTTTATTAACCTTGCAAACCCCAGGTGTGGGACTGGCGGTGTGCACCAGTAATCTGTGAAATGGCTTTGCTGACTGGGTGGTTACAGCATGGAGGGTAGCGTGGCTAGCAGACCACCACAACAGGGTTGGGGTTGGGGGGTGGGGTGTTGGAGTGTGTCGACGCTGCACTTGGCAATGTAAATAATTAAACAGATTCATAGACTGTCTACATCTTTCTTTCCTGTGAGAGTCAGCATTCTGGGTTTCCATTTGTATAAAGGGGACCCTATGGAGTAAAATGTCAATCTAAACCCCACATTTGTGAACAGGTACAATAACTGCATGACTTCTCTAAGTGTTGTCACATGCTAGCTAATGTGAAAACATAACAAAGAACCAAGGTGTTGCGTACCTCTGACTGTGAGAGAGGCGGAGGCCTCCAGCTTGCCCACGCGGTTTTCTGCCACACAGGTGAACGTGCCCTCGTCGTTAATGGAAGCCTTCTTCACTCTCAGCACATAATCGTCCTTGTCATACTTGATCTCATACCTGTCAACAGAGACGTAACATCATGAAATTGAGGTGTTCAGCATAAAATGAAAATACTGTGAATTCAGAGACATTAACCTCGTGACGAATAAGACATGCTTCAGTATTTCACCTACGCCCGTTGAGCTGTAGCCGTATAAAGTTTATTTCCTCTTAGAGAGAGAGAGGGTACACAGAAGCACAACTGTTCATTCTGATAAATGGAGATTGTAAAGGGGAGGATCAATTATTCAACAATGACACACAGTACACAGAGAGGTGTGCGTTCAGTTGGAACCCTCAAAACTCGTTCAATATTCATGAGATGTGTCTCTCTGAGTGTGTGCGTGTACAACTGTGCCTTTGTGCCTTAACAACACATGCATGAATGTTTAGTTGCAATAACTCTATACACAGCTACACCTTCTCATTGTAAAGCAACTGACTGAATCAATACAGCAACTTTAATAAGGCAAAGTTGGCCCTAATTTCAATTCCACTGCTGTAGTCAAATGTTTGTGTTTATGTGTTTGCAGATGGTCGTATGTGTGCCTAGACCTGTATGAATTGCATGGCAGTTGACAGGGGGATGCTTCTGGTCTGGTTTGTTGTTCCAGTCTGTAATTGAAGGGGGTGCTGGCCCGGGAGTGTGTAAGCAGTGAGCTGGCGGGGGTGGTGGGGCTGTGCAATGGTGGTCTGTCAGCTTGACAACCTTCTGCTGTCCACAGTCTGTCACTCACAGACACTGAGAACAGGGCTGAGATGAACAGATAAAGGGCCACTCAATGAGAGCTTGACACTATGTTTGCCCCTTTAAAGTCCCTGTGTAGAATTTTAATACAGTTATAGAATATGATTATAGAAGGTCCAGTGCGTAGGATTTAGGGTGGATATACTGGCAGGAATAGAACACAATAAGTATGTTTTTTTTAGTGTTTTTTTAGTGTATAATCACCTGAAAGTAAGAATCATTGTGTTTTCTTTACCTTAGAATGAACAGTTTATATCTACATAGGGGGCTGGTCCTTGTCCACAGAGATCGACATGTTGCACCGCCATGTTTCTACAGTAGCCAAGAATGGACGAACCAAACACTGGCATTACACAGTGTCGTTACTGGTCCATTTGTCTTGGAGAAGAAGAGACCTCTGCGGATAATTCAGCTCCATGTAAAAACCTCCTTAGCATCTGGATCTTAAGTTATCAGAGACAAAAGGTGAGCACACATTAGCAAGTGGTGTGCTAATGGCCAGTCTGCAATGAGCCTTACAGCATCAGAGAA
Organism: Epinephelus moara; assembly: GCF_006386435.1. Lineage (NCBI taxonomy): Eukaryota > Metazoa > Chordata > Actinopteri > Perciformes > Serranidae > Epinephelus > Epinephelus moara. Next base: position 29,008,582 of record NC_065507.1, read on the forward strand.
ACACTAATTTGTAACATGAGCTGCTTTATTAAGTGTTTTGACTCATTTAAATCACCAGGTTCATCTGTTTTGGAGGAAGAGACCTCTGCGGATGATTTGGCTCATGGTTATAACCTCCTGAACAATGAACACTGAAGAAATCCTCACTGGGGGTTCATGGTTGGCACACAGAACCTGTTTAATCTAGTTGCAATCTGCAGTCCTCACAGTTTGATGCCACTAAATCCTCGCACTGTTCCTTAAAAAGTTCATAGAAAAAAAATCCACAATGAGGGTAAAATTGGTGCAGCCGATGCTTTGCTTTCAGCCTTTCAATCTGTGCCCCACAGTCTGCCACAGTGTCTTTTTTGATATTACCACTTGGAGCGAAAAGTCAGAACTTTTTAAATCCACACAGGGGCTTTAAAGGACAAGCGGGATATTATATAATCCATTTATTATAGCTCACTCCTCTGTGCCATAAAACTCCAAACTTGTACTCCAACAACTATTAAAAACACATAAAAGAACCAAGAGTAGGGATGTCTGCCCAACATGGAGCTAACTCTTCAGAGATTGAAAATGCAGTCACAGAGTTGTTTCAGAGCAAACTACACAGGCCATGTTCATTGTAATGAAGAAATATGCCACCTGGTGCAACAGTATGACTCTTTTATGTGCTTTTATTAGCTTTCAGATGACAATAGAGCTCTGTGGCACAGAGGAACACGCTGTATTAGGCTTCAGATGATACTTGTTAGGTGGATACATTTTTGGTTTTGGTCTCTTCAGGGGAACTGCTGGTCATTAAAAAAAGATAAAGAAGCAGGTTAAATGTGATGTTTGTACACATGAAGGTGTGTAACTGTTTACTGAGGATAATACATTGGACTATTAGATATGGCAACAAAATATGATTTACAGTGATACTTTCCGATGTGACTTTAGAGTAACATTACGCCATGGTCCATTTCCCTCGGAGTGGGAAAGACCCCTCTGCTCGACCATCAGGTGTACCGATGGCTGCTTGCCACTGGCAGCTGCAAAATTAATCTGTCCTGTCTATCCATGTCTTTTTTTTTTCACCCGCTGTTATGACATTTCCTGAGCAAGCATTCAAAGGCAGCTTTATTGAAGCACATTCCTCAACTCTGACTGCCAGTTCCTCCTCTCCACACAGGTACTTAAGGAGCCATAATGATTATTTGACTGAGTCATGACTGAATGCTTTGTTCTAGAGAGAGGGGATGTACAGTTCAGGTAATGGTGGGGGACATGAATAAAGCATTTGTTGTTGAAACTGAATGATTGGCATCCAAAGGAATGAGACCGCACCTTTTGGGACCAGCCTTTTTGTAAGATGAAAAACAAACAAGCTAATAGAGACAGTATCATCCCATACCCTGCCTCCGGCTAGAATAGGGAGCTCAACATGAACTACTGACTTTCAAGAGGAGATGGAGATAAGTGAAAGCGTGGCAGGGACAAGTTAGGGCTTAGGGAAAACACCATGACCCCTAATGAACTGAGCAAGTGAACAAGCTAATTTTTACCAGCATTTTCAAACAACCTAACCTAAACAGCTCGGGCGACGAACACCAACATGTTGATGTTATGGTTTGCCATGTTCACCGTGAGTTTAGCGTGTTAGCATGTTAACATCTGCTAATTAGCATGAACACACAGTACAGCTGAGGCTGATGGGAATGTTAATAGTTTTATAAATACTTAGTCATAAAGCAAAGTCACGGATACATTGAAATTTTTGACTTCATGTTGGCACAGTATAAAAAGTTCAGGGTTTACCAAAGTCATTGAGAATCATCCTCTCTGTACCACGAATGTCTGTACCAAAATTGGGTACTGCCAGCTTTCCAACCATAATTTCAAAGCCACCATAATATGAAAAATGTCCCACTGGACTGAAAGCCAATTTGTATGACAGCCTGTTATCCCAAAGCGAATGCTAATTGTTCTGAAGGGGCTTTTTGACAAAATTCCTACACAGAAGCACATGGCTAATTATTATGCAGAATGATGTCTACTGCCTTCTGACTTCTGCCTCTAATGGCTTGTACTGGACTGCCTGCATTGGCTGGGTTCGTTAGATTAAGGAGTGAGATTGGATAAGGTTTAAGTAATAATATCAGGGCAAGCCAATCAAAGGCAGAGTAGGGCAGGTTACACCACAGTAGAAGGGTCCACTGAAATTATTCTGCATAACAATTAACCAGGTGCTTCTGTTTGGGAGAGTGTATAGAGAATTTTCTGAGAAATGGCCCTTCAGAGCAAAGGCTGTTTGTTTTCAGGACAGAGGGCTGTTGTACAAATGGACTTTTGGTCCAAAAGGGTTTAGTTTTTCAGACAATTGAGACTTTGGAATAGTGGGCCACCGGAACAATGGCATGGCATCCAAATGTCATAATAATTAATCCAACAGTGACTGATATATTTCATGTAAAAGAGGCAATAGAGTCCATTTTCTTATTCATGAATATATTTTCAGATATTCTTAGCAATCCATCCGATACATTTTGAGATTTTTCAGTCCAGATCAAAGTGTTGGATTGACCAACTGAATCACAAAGTGACATTGCCTTCCAAAGAGCCATGCTACTTTCATGGCTAAAAGGGATGTTGGTGTGTGAGATTACAGAAATACTGGGCTAAATGCTCCTCCAACAATGTACAATTAAGTATGATAGCCTATTGTTTGCTAGTTACATGCCAACGCTAGCTAGCTAGCAGCAGACTTACCAAAAAGTTAGTAGCTAAACAGTTAATCACAAACAACAACAGGAAATATTGGGACTATGCAGTATGATATATGCTTTCACTTAATTTTGCTCTTTCTATTTATGTTAAAGGTAGCCTATACTATGCATGACAGTTGATTTCCGCTTGTAAACCATGCTCGCCAGCGAAAGTAAAAGTAAAAGCCAACGTAAGATTCACTCCTGTTTGGCATTTTGCCTCTCTATTTTCACATTTTTCTGCACTTTGTCTCTAAGAAGCTGATGCTGATTATGCAACCAGGTGCCAAACCAGATGCTGATTATGGTCTGGCACCCGGTCGCTACCTTTTTATAAAGCCTCGACCTCACTTGAGTGCTGAGTGCTGTTACGGTTAGGGTAAACAACCCTAACACAGCAAATACGAAAATACAGGCAGAGGGCAGAGTCTCAGCAGATAAATACACCGCCACACACTTCCAGTGGGTCATAAGTAATGATTGAGAACAATTACCTCTACATAAGTCTATACATTGTATTTTAGGAATCCTTTGTAGTGTATCTTTATGAGCAGGCTGTTGAAGATATTGTGATAACTAACAGAAACACAAACAGTTCACCTGCTCATACAGGTCCCTACAGCCCGACAACTGCATGACTTGCCTTGCCTTGCAGATAACCCACATACTGGACAACATGCTTATTGTTCCTGGTCCCGTCTCCATCAATCTCTCAAAACACAACCTCAGGCTGGTCTATGACTTATTAGTGGGAAACATGAGCCCAATCAATCTGTAATCAACTTCCTATATGGAATCAGCCTAGATGACAAGATGAGTGGAAAAACTCAGGGATAAGAGGCAGTTGTGGCCACACACACGTTAGTACACACAGAAAGGGAACAGTAGCTCTTTATTGAGACTGGATTGGGGTAGAGCTCTGTTCTCTATTAGAGGAGGAATGTAATTGCACATGTACAAGGGCTGTGGAGAGGATAGGAGAGCCAAGTTCACTCTCCCTCCTTTTCAACTAGAAAAAAAAGGCACACTGTACACACACACTCATGCAGAGAACAAAGTATACAATCATCCAACACATATCCACACATGTGCAGAGTCATTCACTCATGCAGGGAGATGAGGAGTGATGGGAATGTAAGCAAATGCCAAGACAAAGCAGCATTTTTCTGGGTTGTCAACTTGATGTGTTTGCTGCACGGAGACGGCTGTGCAAAGATGACAACTTTATTGGACGCACTTTGAAAGTATTACATCTCAAAGATCCTTTAGAGCATCTTGGAGGATTTGCCTTGAAGAGTGTCTGTCAGGAACACACTCACCCGTGTTCCACCTTCAGACTTGTGCCAATTCACCCACATTAAGAGAATCTTATCTCTGGGTTGTGTGGACGATACACAAAGTGACTCAACCTGAGAGGATCTTATCTGCCTCGCCTCAGTGTGTACATGAATGGGGCCGGCGGTAAGGACGAGGGTCGTGTGCCAACTCTGAGCCCATGAGTCAGACTCAAGATACAACAAGAGGACTAATTCCAGCCTGCTCTCTGGCCTGACACAAAGTCCCCTCTCTGCTCCATTTCATTCTGACAGGCTGATCCAGTTTCACACCATCTAACTGCTACTTTACCGCATCCCGATCAAAAGAGCTGGAGTCTACCTGTCCGAGCCTTGTCACCCATGAGAGAGAATCAATTAACCACTATCGCTTCTCATCTTCTTTCTGTAAGGCCTTTAGTCACAGCTCCACTCCCCCTCACGCCTTAGGGGGGTTCAGGGCCTTCTAATCAGTCCGACTCACATTCATCACCTTATCCCAATTAATCAAAGATCGATTCGGGCAGATTCATACCCTCGTGGTTAGGCTGAGGGCTTGTGCCAAGCAAAATGAACCTACATTTGCCTTTAAAAGAGTTACTTCTCTCCAGTGACACAGAGAAGGTGTCAGCAGTGTTACTTAGTTAGTGGTGTGGAGCAGACACCATGGTTGTACTGCAAAATGTTGCAGAGACAGAAAAAAAATAATAAAAAAACAACAAAGCACAGCTCATTGGCCAGTGCCTGGAAGCCACTCTTTCTCTATTTGTGAGCGTGTGTGTGTTTCTGAAGAACAAAGGGTGCACAGACACCAAAAGCACAGAGAAAGTCAAATGTATATACTGAGGTCGTCATTTGTACTTTCTTAGCAGTCGAGAGGTATTTTTCTATCGCTCCTACAAGATAAAAGAAAAGCGTGGATACATAATGAATGATCAGCGGCACATCTTACTAATTTATGTAATACCAACATTTCTGTATTCTCTATTATAGACCGTGAATTATTATTTTATTGGCCTTTGCTGTTGACACAACGTCAATAAACCTTTAAGATGAAACACTACTGATCATCCCACTGTCATTCCACTCACCAACGCCCTCACACATGCGCTCTCATAAATACCAGATGTATCCACTTATATATCAGGGGAAGTAATGGAGACAGGAACCATAGCCCTCCGTCTCTTCGTTCTGCTGAGCTGCAGAGGTGAGAAATCACTGAAACTGGATGGTCAGCATAACACAGGCGCTCCTGTCACACCAGCTTTAACAGCTCTCTCAAATAGAGTGACCCCCACGCCTCTATCATACACAAACCTGCTCACACACATGCACACACCAGGAACGGATTGAGTCAGAAAGAAAGGCTTTTCTGTTGAATGTTGCGCAGGGGTGGTGCTGTAGAGGTCAGCAGGGACAGGGGGCCTGAATACTGATAGACTGCAAGACCAAAGGGGTTCTGATAAGGCACAGGAGAGGGCACAGGGGTCCAGAGCGGAGGGAGAGGGAAACCAAAGGAGGGAAAGACATGGGCCACACACTGAGCTGGTAGCCAGTAGGAGATAACACACACCGCCCAAGTCTTCTCACTGGGATTCATAGACTATGGCAGAAACTCCTCCATTTGGAGACACAAAGCTCTACAGTACTCCTCTCCTGGCTCTCTGATGTGGGAGCAGCTATTGAGTGCTTTCCCCAGAATTCTGCAGAGATGCTTGACAGACTGATATTAATCTGATATTAATCCAAATGAAGACACTCTTGCAAATAATAAACTGGTCTGTTTATGCATACTCAAATGTGGAGGATGTACGTTTATTATGGACAGGTACTGCAGATGCACCGTGTACTGTATACACCTCATATAAGCTACAACTGTATCAGAGTTCTCACAGTATTTTGAGACAGATGCTACAATCCAGCTGCTTGACAACACATGCCAAAGATTTTCCCCTGGGAAGACACACTATTCTACCATCTGAATCTAATCTTATGTATATTGGTAAAAAAAGAAGAGCTCCATTCAAACCAAATTTATTTCTCTAGGGGAGGTTGGGTGATTTTAATATTGCATGTGCTGGTCAGTGATTTTAATCCCGCCTGGAGTGCATATGTGTGAATTCTCTACCCTGGTAATAATTAAAGCCCCGATTACCTACTGTTTTTCAGCAAACTCATTGGTCTTCTATAATTCAAGTCCCATCCTCAGAGACACCTTTTATTTTAGAATTTCATTAGCTCAGCACACCGATTAGAGGTTTGTGCGACAACAGAAAAAGTAGAAAAGTTTTATTTTTTTCTTTTTCCACACCTGATGGCTCCATACAGTCCTATTTTGGAGCCCAGATGATGAAAGAAAAAAGAAAGAAAGAAAAAAAAAACCTATTATGAGAGTTAAAACCCGCGAGCGCAACAAATGGGCTGATCTAATTTCAGCTACAGGTAATTATTCTGTCTTGGCTAGTCTGCCTTCCTATAACTAATTGTATGTGCGGTGGACTACATGTATTTAACACCATCACCTCACACACTCCAGTTTTCTCCTCACTGAAAAGGTATAATAGAAATTCAAAAAGAACCATTTCATAATTTGATAACACATATAAATAATTATATTAAAAAAACAACAACATTGAACATGGGATCCTGTACGTGAGGGGCACTTAACCTGCCTTGCCCGTGGCCACTTTTGCAAAATGAAAGAAGGCCAAGGTCAGGTGTTCGCAGAGGGCAGAGGAGATTTGAGGACATTTGGGGCTTCACCCAGACCTCTGTCAGGGGGTCTAGAGGATCCTCCCCTGGCACTTACTTTGATAAACAAGCTCTATTTTAATGGTTAAAAGTACAAAAAGATTGCAGTATGAATCACTTTATTTTCATTGGGAATTAGAACATGTTTTGGGGGGCCTACCAACATCCAATCGCAGGCCAGATTTGGCCCACAGGCTGTAAATTGAGGATCAATGCTGCAGTGTGTTGGAATACAGTTATGAAGGATGAGTTTTGCCACCACCCTGTCACCCTGGAATATTAATCATGTTTTAGGAAACACAGATAGTTAGAAGTGTGTACCACAGACGAGAGTTACGGTTAAACGAGTTATGTTTGCATGTGACGTGCTCCAAAGCATGCAAACAGAAATATGAATGACACAAGGCTTTAAGCAACTCATGTAAACAACTTGACCCGAATATTTTCCTATTAAGAATAAGGTCAAGAGTCCATGCAAATGTCATCTCAACACACAAAAAAATATTTAAATGCCCAATCATAATTAGTGCACCTGTTGTTCTTTGACATTTTGGCTGTTTACATTGACATGTAATTTGAATGGTTTCAAAGGGATAATGTCTCAGGATTTCTCATCATAATTACATACTGAATATTTTTTTGTGTATTATTTAACATGGCAGTTTTTTTTACCATTGTAAAGCTTGTAGGCAAGTGTCCGAGAGAGTGGAAAAACTTGTTTGGCAATTTCAATCTATTTTTCTTTTTCTTTTTTTAGATAAACACAACAAAACGCCCACACAGAGGTAAGAGAGCAGCACTATTGTCTTTGTCCTCTAATTGAAACCATTCTTGTGCTGTCTCTATCTCCACTTCTGTCCCACAGAGACTGGAGCCGGTGCCATCCTGGTGTGCTTTATGTCTATGTGCCAGTGTGTGCATGTGTTTGCCTTGGAGGCTGCTGAAGCCACTGAGCATATTAAAGACCTGTTTACTCAGCTGAGGCTCTATTTCCCTTCTTCCTAGTATAATACTGACACGCACACAAACACCCACAGAAAGACACACGCGTGCACAGCGCATGTAAAGGGACAAGTTAAAACAATTTATGGTAAAGAAGGAGTGCTCTTACTAAGTCTCTCTTTTTACAGCTTAACATAATAATGACAGTGTAACCTTTTTGGATAAAGCGCAAACAAAGACCGCTCCCTGCTGCATATAAAGTACTTGATTTTTAGTCGCCTTTTTTTTCCTATGGTGAAGACCACTACTGACACAACTACAGACGCCCACAGAGTAATGACACAATGGCTATGCTACAGTAGCTGTTTTTATTTCTTCTTCTTCCAGGCACTTGCTAGTTATCAAACTGGAAACTATTCTTGTGTGGGATTTTAAACAATTCCTCTGTCAGTCAGAGAAAAGCCCTGTTTGATGTTTATTAAGTGAGGATAAGCAGAGAAAGCTGGAACAGTTCTTCACTTAACAATATGAGTCTTCTTTCTGGCACGCAACAAAGGCAGCAGAAAATGTCAGAATTAGAATATCGCAGTTTTCATGCTTGCTTTCTGCTTCAAAGCAAAACTGGAGAATTAAATATAGCGAGGAAAACAAAAGCCCCCACACTGTAATTAGAAACATTGCGATATTTATCGCTTATTAATTTTGGCAGTATCTTTTTCATGTGTTCAGTTCTTTTTTCCACATCCAAATAAGGCCCAACTTCAAAGGGATGGTACAGTAAGCAAGGACGCAGGCACATGACACTCATCCTACTGCGTTGTAAATCTGTTAATTAGTGTACAAAATGAACTCATTTCCGGAGCCAACTCCCTATCAAAGACATGAGTGAAATACTTCTATGTGTTTGCTTTGGCACAGCGCTCGTGTCGAACTGCCCAGTGAACCAAATCCTTATCAGACACAAACAACCCGCCCACGCTCAGCTCTGCAGCTAGCCTTGTGAGATGTCAGGTCCACTGAGTGTATGTTTTATGAGGTGATCCAAGCAGCGTGTGACTGGCTTGTTGGCTGGGGACACAAAGCTGGTCTCTTTGAAGTCCACTCCTGACAATGACACTGTTATTGACTGTGAGTCCAGTGACTCACGGTGAAGCAACAGGCCAACACACGAAACCCAGAAAGCACAGTATCACTATGTCATCAGTGGCTTTTTACGGGAAGTAAATCAGACTATAGCTGGCAATGATGCTAGCGTTTCTCGGTAAATTACAGACTTTGATAGCTTGTTCTTTCATCAGTATCTGTTTTTGCAACTGTGAGTGAATGCATGCGTCATGTCAGCGAGGGTACACTCACTGAATGGGGTTAAGGGAGGAAGTGATTTTCTTCTCGGTGTCTGTGCCAAGATCTCACCTGCACAGACACTTGAGGGCCACGGCAGCTGCTATTCTCTTGCTCTTTGTATCTCCTGTCATTCTATCTGTCTCTGTCTCTGCCTGTCTGCTTTGCAAGGCACCATATTTTTTCTGCTACCTTTCAGCCTCCCTGCCCACTTACCTGTCACTCACTTTTAATTGTCTAGCTCAATATCTGTTTGTCTTCATGCAGACCCCTGTCTTGACATGAGACACTGTCTATGTCTGTTATGGCTGTGGAAGCTGTCTTCTGGAGTGCCCAAAGGTGGAGTCATTTCATCCTGAATGTGTAATGTGCATTGTGTACAGCCTAATAGAGCTACTTAATGCCCCCTGGCAGCCAGGCCAGGTGAGAGCTGGCAGTATGAGTTATCATTAGTTTGAAACAGTCACTCACACTGACATCAATGACTCTACAGCTCCTTTGTATGCAAGTGTAGCCTGTCACAGCAGTGTTACACACACACACACACACACACAGACACTTCATCACTGTCTTAGGAAACCTTTCTCTCTTGAAATAAAGCCTTATTTGAGAATAATCTAATGATCTACATACCTCCCACGAGGAACGTCAATGTCGTCTTTCCTCCAGCGCACATTTGGCTGAGGGTCTCCTTGTACCTGGCAGCGGAACTCCACCGTCTCCTCCTCCAGGACCACTTGGTTGATGGGCCTCCTGAGGAAGGTTGGTCGCTCTGCAGGATGGGTACAGGGGATAGACACAAATAACTTCATAATGTGATGCAATGGCTTTATGATGCGACAAGAGTTACCGTTACAGACTAAATCTGTGTGACTGTATTGTTTGTCTTTTGAAATGTCTAAGCTGGCCATGAGTGAAACAGTGTGACATTTTTAGCTTAACTTTTGTCGGATGCCCAATTTCTATCTTATTCCTATCGCTCGTGTAAAAAGCACCACAAAGGACAGAGAATGTCTGATTCACGAGGTTGAAATGAGTAGTAATCTATACGATAACCTTATCCCACTACAAAAACCTAAGTAAGGTGGCGGCTGGCTGGAAATAGATCACCAGGGAGCTGAACAAGTCCGGTGAGTATTGTTGTGTAGGATGCTCAGCAGAGTTTGCTTGCTAGCTTGATTTTCAAAGGGGATATGGTGGTTTGATATAGTATGGTAGCTACAATATCTATGTTGTATGATTGTTAATATGAATAATGAGGAGGTTGTTATGTTCTCTAGTGTGCTACAAATGGCAACTGACATCCACTAATATCGTCTCTGTGAGTGCAGCTAATATGTAGGTGGTTTGTTTATGTGACGTGACGTGCGCGAGTTCCAAATCTGACAGATCCAGTGTGGAGAGAGAGTGTCCGATGTAACATGGTGCAGCAGGATAGTTGGATGCTCCCTTGCTGTTAGGACACGGTGTAAATGAGAATATGCAGTGACATGTCTGAAAGTCGCTCTGCTACATCACTGAGGAGAAACAAAAGATTCAGGGGGACTGGACAAATAAAGCTTACCAAACACTGTGACTTGTGCTGTCTCGCTGTCCCTCTCTCCGACCATGTTGGTACCCACACAGACATACATGGCAGCGTCGCTCTTTCTTGTGTTGGAGATCATTAGCTTCCCTCCTCGAATCTAAAAAAAAAAACAAGAGAAAAAAAAAATCCTTAAATACACAAATAATAGATTTTGAATTAATTTCAAATGTCTTCATATGTTCTCCCCTTGTCCTCTTCCCTGTATGCACTGAAGCAACAAAGGGATGATCCTTCACTTGCTTCTAGTGCATTAAAACACTGTCAAGTGTGTTAAAGTGCACAACAGTCCAGAAGCAAGAGTCTCTGCGTGCCCAGAGACTAAAACTAACAGTGACAGTTCTTCCCATTGAGTCCTGGCATTAAAACAAATGGTATTAGTACTCACGGTGATCCTATCATCCTTGTCGTCAATTCGCACTTTGTCTTTCTTCCAGTAGATGGTGGGTTCTGGGTGGCCTCTGGGAGGAACACACTCAAGGATCGCTGGCTCTCCTGCTGCCACCACCACGTCTGTAGGGTTTTGTCTGAAGTCATCTCGCAGCACTGAGGGAAAAGAAAATGAGGAAACAGTTCAGGAAGAGTGCACTTGTGTAGCGTAGTATTGAATTTAAATGCCAAAATGTTTAAGTCCCACTTTTATAATGTTTTCCTGCATGTTAAGTTGTGTACACAGCACAGCGTGAATGTATGCAGCTTTCATTGTGGCTATTTAAATGGGATGTGCGGCTTCATCTGACAAGGCAAGCACAAGCGAAAGCTAATTGGAGCTAATGGAGGTCCCTGTGGAGGTAGCAGAACAAACACAGACAGAATGCCCCGAAGCCTGGTGTCATTCACATGTGAGAGCTCACAGGGGTGCAACGCTGCTTCATTTTGCTAGCACGAACACATTCACACTCTCACACACAACCAGATACGTGCTAACGGACAAAAAAACAGTAGGTGGTCTGATGAACAACTGTGGCCGTGTAGCTAATCACCCTCAGGTAAGCCTTTCATCACAGAGATAGCCTCTCACCCATTATAGTGTTTAGCGAAACACACAACACCAGCTCATTATCACACAAGCAAAGCTACCGTCACACACAAACACACATGAGCACACACATGGGACAGCACAAACATACTAAACTAGCAGGATCCAACTTCCATACCAATGAATGTACATGCATAACACCTAATGTGTTAAAAAGATACAAACTGGGGCCTCTCTCCCCCTGCTGTGTGTACTCAAACAGATCTTTCTCCATTTGATCTACAATAAATCTAATCCATGGAGTAGCACTTTAGGAATTTCAGCTTCGGCAGTGTCCATCCACACAACAGCAAGGGACACATGATTCCTCTGAAGGATAAAAGGACTGAGCTTGTTGGAGGATGTTTGAAGATGCTTGAGGAGGGCTAAATTAAGGGCAACACCACAGGTCCTTATGTAAATGCCACGTAGCACTGGGGACAATGGTGGGGAGGGCTGGGATTATAAGAGGGGATAACTGGTCCCTGCGCTCCAGGCTTCTCTCATCTCTTCATTCACTCTTCTTACCCTCTCTGCAGAAAGCTGGGCAGCCATTGTCTTTTTATTTATTTTTTTAGACCAAGGGGAAGCGGGGCGGAGAACAAGAGGAAGCTTTCAACCCAATTATCCTGAGGATGCACCGGGGTACAGAGTGGGACTTTTGTGTGACATGAATTCAAATGAAACCTTTACACAGGGGTAATAGAAGAGAATAAAGAAGAGGTAGAGGTTTTTCTCTCTCTAATGCAGGGCTGCCCTATAAGAGCGAAGGTAATTAGCCAGATCCAGAGTGGTGGACCCCCTGGCCAGGGTGGGCATAACAGCCACCACCACTGGGCTGTCTGTATTTGCATTACAAACAGAAGTCCTGCTGTTTAAAATCATAGCCTGGTTTGGACCGTACGCAGCCTGTTGTTTTCAAGATGGCATTGGATTTAATTGCTCCTTTCCATTCATTGCTGATAGCACCCATGGGATTCTGTCAGAATCAATTTCCTTTGAAACAGAACGGTGACAAAAGAAACACACGTTAGGTGCATCATTAAGGTGCTTGTGCCACGCTGTGTAATCTAATCTAATACTGCACGGAATGTCACAGTAAATGCATCCCTGCCCTGCAATCTAAACAAATACACAAAATGTAGAAACAGAAAAATAAAAACGAGATCAGTCGCACACTCCAGCAAATAAAACACAATATAAACACACTTGTTGAAGGCAGGATAAACACTGTGTTGCAAACAGCTACAAGCAAGCAAACACATATCACACCACTGGTGAAGGGATTATGCCCTGTGTGTTAGTTCAGGGCTTGCTACGGTCTGAACAGACACATTTACTAAGTAAATGAGGGGAGGGGCCAATCCAAATACACTTTATCTGCTATCAAATACTAACTACAAGGTCACCAAGGTCAACCTCCCACAATTACAGCACACACACAACATTCATCCCCTCAGTGTAACATTTGCTTGCTTCATTACAGTAAAAGCATGTATCTTTGCTATTGTTGCCTGCAGGCACATCCGTGGGCTGAACTACCGTATGTCAGGGATCATAAGGCAAGTGAGTGCTTTTACATTAGAATCATAACATGACTGTTTTTTCTGTTAATCTATGTGAAGTGCATCTGATATGTGTGCATCATTAAGTGGGTCTGTGTATTTGCTGTCAGAAACTGAACTCCGGCTCCAACTCTGAGGCCCCGTAGGCATTCAGGCCCGAATCAGCCGACAGACGCAAGGTAATTGCCTTTCTATCCCCCTGAAACACTGAGCTCTTCTTCCACTGAAAACATCTACACCTCCCATGGAGTTCCAGCAGGCCCCAAACTCTGCCGTCTTGCTTACTTGCTTATTAATATTTATACATTTTTACATTTACACCCTCTGTTGGCAAGTGCTACATCTGTGAATCCGGCTGCAGGCTAAAAAGAACCCATATCTGAATAATATTAATCTGCCTTTGACTTCACGTGTTTTATTTATATATTTATTTATTTCCCAAATATCAGAGGAGTGGGCTGATTTGAATGAAGGAGCATCAGGCAGGGGGCAAAGCATGGCAAATTTGCAACTCTTTCAGCTGGCACTGTTTCAACACCTCAAACTTAAAGGAGAAGGAGTCAGGTTGCAACTTGCGCTGTGAAACAGCCAAGGGGTTGAGAGTGGAGGTCTTTGCCAAAATAAAAACACAAAGAAGACACCCACACAGTTACTTTGTAAACCAGATTGTCCTACATTGGCAGGGGAGGCCTGTGCCAGCAACCATTAGGGAGGTCTGACTGTGTGTGTGTGTGTGTGTGTGTGTGTGTGTGTGTGTGTGTCTGTGTGTTCTCACCTAAGACAGACTAGGCACACAAAAAAAAATCCGCCCGACACAGATACATGACAGCACAAACACCCGGCATCGTAGCAAAGAGGTGGCAGGGCAAGGACAGGTGAGGAGAGATATTTTGTACAGTGCACCCTCTTCTCCCACCCAAGATATTACTCACTGAAGGGTGACACTGCTTGTCGGAAAGATTGGTGAGGAGCCTTGACTGAAGCGTCCAGCCTGCATACTGAGATAAGTGCTGACAAATGCATTCACCTACAGGAGCGTACCTAGCTTTGGTTCACAAAGGTTGCGCTCACGCCACAACACCACAGACTGATGTCTAAAACGTAATTTTTCCCTACTTCGACATTCACATCACTTTGATAGACGTTCAACACATACACATACACGCACAAAAACCCATACACAAAGTGTGAAACATTTCTTAAAAGCTGCAGGGCTTGGTATCTTTTTGTAATACTGCAAATGTGAATGTTTGTGTATCTATGTGTGGTTGTTATTACTTTTCCCTCCCTATTTACAGCAGAAAAAGACCCTCCGTGCTTTCATAGATATTCTCCTGGGTCAGGGGCTAAGAAACACAGAGAGAGATTACAACAGCTAGAAGCCCGGGGCCATACCCCGGCACCGACACCCACCACCTTCTACCCATAGTCTGATTAGAAAATAAACCATGCACACACACACACACACACACACACACACACACACACACACACACACACACACACAACCTGGGAGAGCTGTAGAGAAGTAGCTCCAAGCTATAATATCATTTCATTTGAGTGCTTTTTGCGCTTCATCCGGCAGAGTGCTATTACAATACCGCCATTTTCAATTCCACCCTTAGAGAAGAGAGACAATATATATGTCACTTGACAAAAACATACCAAATCCACTCTGTGTGCTGTCATTGATGTTTTGTATTACTGTTGACGCTGAAGGCAGGAGAAGGATAATGCCACACTATATATTACCACACCGTGAAAGGAGATGTGCTCCATTTGTCTGGATGCAAGGTTTTTCTCCTGCTCTGACTCGCTCATTTGCCCTCCCACCGGCCAGAGCTAACCTTTGCCCCCCATCCAGATGCAGAAATTACCCCCTCAGCAGGCGGGCAAGCAGCAGGTTCACACATATCCCCTATATTCCTCCACTGAGGGGTTGCAGGTCAGAGCAGAGAAACAGCTGCAAAAATATGGCCGGCTGGCGATGCCCAAGGCTGTACCTCCTCGGAGAACTGAATAGAGACTCTCATCATTAACACAACTCATCACCATCTCTCTCTGTCTGTCTTATTCTCTCCTATCACCATCAGAGGTCATTCTCTTCTTTCTTTTTCTTCCATCTTCTCAGTTCATCTTTTTTTTTTTCTCCTTTCCAGTCCCACAGCGTTGTCCAATGCGCTGCCTCTTGCCCCCTCCACTCACTTTCACTGACTCGTCGGAGCTTTCTCCGCACTGACTGCAGATGAGGTTTTGCAGATGAAGCCGTACACATGCATACCCCGATCATTCTCCATAGACCATGGCCAAGCCCGATATGATCTCCACCACCATTCTCCCTATCTGCAAATCCTGAGCTAAGGGATTGTAAATAACACTGTCACTTCCACAGATAAGTTGCAGGAAATATGGGAAAGAGCGGAGGTAAAGAGAATCATATGGCTGGCAGTGATACCATAGTGGAGGGAAATCACAGGTGGCAATATCATATGAAATGTGCATCTTTAATAGAGCCTTGGATGGAATAAAAGAGACAGAGCATGTGCGCGCCAGTGAGAACGCCGAGAGAAAAGAGGCTAAGCATAACACCACACAACAGGGGTTGACGAGAGGAGGCCTGATCAAGGTCAAACTGAAGAGGTGGCGAGGAGTACAAAGGTGCTGAATAGATGGGGCTGACTGTAAATGAATGGGGTGCATTCCATCAAACTCATGCCACATACTGTGCCTCCACCTCTGATTCAGTAGATAAGCCTAAACAAACATCCTTATTTAAACAGCAGCCCCGTTCAAAGCTCATTTTTCAAACAGCACCCCTAATTTGGCCTAACAAGCCCCTGGGCGGCACAATAATGACAGTGAGACCACAGAGGGCGATTCTGCTGGCCGATCCAGGAAAAATGTGCAGTTCTGCTCCTGAGAAACAATAATAATTAACTCTTAATGAACCTCTTTCCTTTAACAATGCCAACACACACGCATGCACACACACCAGCACACACACACAATTCAATTTAGCCTAATCCATGCTTTATGGTAATGTATAGCTCATTAAAATGTTAGTTAAAAACTCATTAAAATTCACTTGAAGAAGTAATGGCTTCATTACAGTAATATGCTGAAAAGCAAAGAAAAAGACAAGTAAGGACAAGGAGAAGAAAGAGAGCAGAGAGCGACAGCTTTCTAATCACTTAATTGTGTCTAAAATGGAATACATTTGCATAATAAATAACGACGTGCTATATCCTCCTTTCTATCTTTTTTCCATTCTCATAGCACTCTGTAATTAACAGGCGCTACAATTAAAGATGCATTTTGCCCTGAAATGATTTCTGGTGGCCACTCCAGTTTTCATTCTGTTGTCTTGTTTACGGTCACGAATGTGTTTGCGGGGCTTGGCAGATGCAGACAGTGCACGGAAACTGGAGCTGCCTGATACTGACGAACAATGCGCCCATGGGTCTTTGTGCCTGCTCTGATAAGGCATGATGTTGTGCTGATGCTTGTGCTCAGTCCAGAATGGACACTTTACAGCCGGAAGGGGGAGTAAGACGCGGAGGAAGGGAGAAGAAGGGGAGGGGAGGAGGGGGCTGTGGATGAGAGCGGGATTGATTTCCTGCCAATTCCAGCACAGACAGAGGTAGTGAGGCATCAAGATGGAGCAGGTGGGTCTGCTTCCTGCACCGGGTAAAGGAAGAGCAGAGAGGAAGTAAAGTGAGAAGAAGAGGAGGAGAGGAAGAAGTGCACTCGGGCAGACAGGCAAATGTCTCCTGTTAATGTCTTCTCTCTTAGTCTCTTATTGCAGTCCTATCTGAACATGATAGATAATATGGAGTGGGAGCTCCTGAAGTTTTGTGATTAGGAGTGTAAAAGTGGCTGAGTAGGCATATTGAGAGTTGAACAGTGCGCCGTATTTTGGGACATATTGGAAGAAAGCTGCCATAAGCAGTTGGAAAAGCTGCTCTCTACATCTTGCTGTGACTGGAGGATTTGATTTTTATCAAGAATAAAGTTCTGCAATACAAGCTGGCCATGCTTTCCTTGGGATATTAATGTAACTCTATTAGTCTCTGGGCCTCCTAGTCTGGGGAGACTTGGGCAGACAAGTTACTTTGAATCAGCATTGTGCAACACATTAGAAGAAGCATGGGACTCTCATTAACTCTGGCTTTTTAGTTATGAGTTACCAGCATCATATTTATTATGTCCAGGGGAACCCTGAGGTCCTAGAAGGTAGTCCATTTTTAACTTTACCCTTATGAGTAATAACTTTCTTATACATACAGAACAAACTACAAAACATTCATCTGCCATCCAGTGGCGCCCCCAAGGGAGGGCATGACCACCCTGATACAACCGCTGGCCCTCCCACTGCCCCTACCCTCTCCGGCGACAAATAGGAGGCTGACATGCAAATGTTTTAAGATACCTAAGGCATCCATTGGTACCAACCATGTCGGCATAGCTTTACATACTTCAACAGCATAATCAAGCTCCTGCAACTCAGCTATGGCTTTAAATTTTGGTGTGTCAACTGCTCCATCCGGCCACCCCTATGAAAAATTTCTGAGGGTGCCACTCCTGCCATCTTGTTCCTTTCCTACATCACCTCAAACAACGTCTTAATATCTCATTACTTTTCATCCTCACCTGCAGTGTTATGGCTAACATATATAACCCCCCACAGTTTCCACGTGTAGCTGCTCAAGTGTAACATACATCACATGTCTACCCGTGACATGCTGTTGCACCAGAGGAATGACTCTGACAATCTGCTGGATCTAAAAAGAAGGAAACAGTCTGTGATGTTGTTTGTGCTGTTTGTGCGTCTTATTAGTGCGAGCTCTGGCCTAATGACATTGAGCTAGTGACCTTCCACAGGGAAATATAATCCCCAGAATGCTGCTGAACTGTGTCCAGGCTGGGAGAACAGGGCTAAATTCCCTCAGAGACTGCACAACACACACACACACACACACACAAGCACACACACAGACAGAAGCTGAGTCGCTTATCCGGTGTGGCGTACTTACACGGGTATCTCTGGTGAAAATGAAACCCCCTGCAGCCTAGCTCTGCAGTCCTCTGTGCGAATCTTCATATAATCTTTAATAGCCCCCCCTTTTTTTCTTCTTTATGCCAGCCTATTTGCTGCAGCTCCTTCCGTGTCTATTTTATTGTTTTGGTCTATAATTGGATTGGCAGTAACGGCGAGCAGAGAGCCGTTAGGAGCTTGTAAAAGGTGTCACTCTGCTAGGGCAGCCCTGTTTTAATTAAGCTCTCGGCTGGAGTTGAGCAGCTTTTATCTAGCTTGGTGTGATGAGTCCCAAGTGCAAGTGTGCTCCATGCTGTACTGCAGGACAGGAAGGAGGAGGAAAGGAGGTGTTCACAACAGCTGTAGATAGCCCAGTTTACTGTACTCAGGCTCCATCCCTAGACACCAATCTAACATGCCTGGACCAAAAAGATACTGGGAGACATCATAAAAATCCAGTGTGTGTGTGTGTGTGTGTGTGTGTGTGTGTGTGTGTGTGTGTGTGTGTGCCATTACTGTGTGTCTCCTTGTGCTCATTGTGACAGAGCCCCACCCATCAGTGGTGTGCAGTCATGTGTGTATTGGTGCAGATGCAGAGCCAGTCCCACAACATGGCGGCAGAAAATGGGCACAAACAGGAATTTTAAATGAACACAACACTGCTGTAAATTCTAAACTAATCCTACTTTACTGTCCGGCTGCCTGCATGTGTGTGTGTGTGTGTGTGTGTATGTGTGTGTATCTGCATGTGAGGCTGATGCTGTAGGCAGTGCTGTACGTGGCATAATGATTAGAGAGGTGTTCATCACAGTCCTTGCCTGTCCCCCCCTCCTCAATCCTCCTAATGGCTTCTTCAGATCATCTTTCCTTCAATCAATACTGCCTGAAAGGAAGAATCCCACACCTAAGGACACCCGTTCGCTACTGTAGATCACAGGTGACACATTTTCCATACCGGGAATCATCCGCCGCATCTGGATCAGAACCTTACAGAGGACTTTGAACCAGTTCTGATATCCATCAAATGTAAAGGTCTGGCCATTTTCTAGGTGGGTGGCTTGGGCGGGGGGTTGATACAGTTAAGATTTGTGAGCAGAGCAAGGCTGAGGTCTGTCAGTGTGGAGAACAGAAAGCAGGCAGCAGATGAGACGGGGTGTTAAATCACATGCAGCCCAGATGCAGAGACATTTAAAGAGATTTATTGATCACTTTATAGATCTTAACTCTTGAGGAAGAGCAAAAATTAAACTGGATACGTGGATGACCTTTACAACAGCCTCACCCATGGATAGGGATTTTTTTCTTCTCCATCTCTATGTCCCAGTGTGTATACGTGTGAGCTGTTTATGATTGAGGGGGAAGAAGCGATTCACCATTTAGTCAGAATGTGCATCTGAAAAATTCCCCTCTGCACAACCAGCACCACTATCATCCTGAAGATGTGCTATATACTTTATGTGCGTCTGCTGAAGCGTGATTGAATGCTGCACATAACATCTAAATACTTGGAATAAATTGTGGCAGTGCTGCTGCCTGCTCAGCAAATCACTGCTACATTAGGCTCACCTAAGTACCACACATTCACACACACACAAATTACAATTTCAAGTGTCTGTGCTGCAGAGTCTGTCAGTTTGTGTGGAAAGCAGTTACCCAGCACATGGCAGAGCAAAGCACCAACAGCACTAATAACAAACTGATCGCTCTATACTGTGCTAAAAAAGCAGCCACTCATATGCAGTCCATTAGCCCACTGCTTAGATAAATAAAATCCTAGGAGACAACAAACACACACATGCACACGCAGAAGATTTACAGTATTCACATGCTTGTGCATTTATATGCCATGTGAAAGACTTCAGCATGTGTGCTGAAATGCTCTGACATTAACTAGCTTAGCAGAGCATTTAAATGATTTATTGAAGCTATAGCTTCTTTGGCGTCATTCTGCGGCGGAGCCCTACATCTTGAGAGAATCCGCATGACAGTCCGGTTGCTTATTTCACAATCCAATTCGTGTTAATTGCATTACAGAGGAGTAATTTTGTTAGTTCCATCTGTAATCAGCTTACTGCCTCAGTGCAGCTGGATATACCTGTACACCAGGCTTATGTAACCTGCGTGCTAATGAGGGGAATTTCATTCATTTCAGGGCACGGAGTAAAAACCCAGGATACTCACTCAGGTAATCTGTCCTGCTGGAACCGTCAGTGTGTATGTAATAACCCTGGTGTGTGTGCGCATGTGTGTGTGTGTCTGTATGCGAGTCAATCCATGCTCATATTATCATGCAAATGGAAAACAATCTGAAACACACCACTGGCTGCCATGCTCAGGATCAGAGCAGAGCGCTGTGTCTAAACCATTCCTGTTCTGCCCCTCAACCCTCCTTTTTTTTTTTTTTTTTTTTTTTTAAACCTCTCCATTTCTTTCCTCCTGGTTTATCCCACTCCCCCTTAAATTTTCTCAAGCACCACATCAAACATGAAGATTAAATAGTACTGTTTCATACTGTGCTGGTACTACAAACTTGTCTAACACATCTCTGTAGGCTGGAGATGCGGGGTTAATCATTTAGGCAAAGGAACAAAGTTAATGAGGCAACTTCTAATCCGAAGCTATTTGGAGTTCTGTCAACAGTATTGACTGCACTGCAGATGGGATAAGATATTGTTGGAGGGCACCGATGACCTACATAGCAAGGACAAGACAGTGGCTCAACAGCAGCACAGCACAGTGATCCCACAGCTCTCCAGGGCACAGATTCTGCAGCAAAGACACAAACGCTAAAACGACACTGTATGTGTGTGTGGGCGCACACAGGCAAGCATTTCCGCTTCCACCCACACAGTGTCCTTTATCTTTCCAGTCCTCAGCTTTCATATCACCCTGTAGCAGAACCCATTTTGCTATATACCACTATTACCACTAGCTGCTGTGCAACACACAATCAATACTGATTTCACCTGGCAATTAGCTAATAATTCAAGGAGCTAGAGCTATTGAGCCAGAACTGCTAAAGATAGACGGTGGGAAGGGGGTGGAGTGGGTATAGCTGTGGCCTGCCACATGTCTGCTTTGAATGATGCTCATAAGTGTTTAATATTGAAGCTTGGTGCATGTGTCTAGTAAAAGTGAGAAGATAAAATCAAATGTGTTCTAACCACAGAGAACATTAAGGACGTTAAGGAGCATTTGGCTGATAAGACGCAACATGGTTTTATCGCTCTACCATGATTGGAATGCAGACACAGTTAAGACATGAAGTGGTCATTGGCAATCTATAATTGAGGAAAGCTTTATTGGTTTTTAAATCTCTAAAATCATAATTCTTAACTCCTAAAAATGTCCAAGTAATATGTTACTTATCATACAGAAAATATAGACAGGGATTGATCCAACTCATTCAAAGGCTAACTGAGGCTAGATAATTCGATGCGAAGAAAATCAAGTACCATATATTTTTGAACAAATACCTCAATATTGATTGATATTGTTAAGTTTATGAAAATACATTATTGTAATGCTGCATTTAAAATTGGAAAAAGACATTTACAATATTACCATATCTAAAGCTAGACTTGTTAATATGGACAATTGAGTTTCCAATGATTAATGAATAATGAACTCATATGTACTTGGATTGAAATTCCTGATTTCCCAAAGATGAGTTCCACATTACATTTGAAAACACCAAGTAAACGTTACGAAATTACAACTCATAACATAAACCTTAACCGCAATGTCTTGTTTGATGTATCTTAAAAAACATGCATTACTTGAATTGGATATTATGCCTGCTACTACTCCTAAAGATAATAACCACAAATGCTACTGGTTTCATGGCACAGACCTTTTACAGTAAACATAGCCTCTGAGCTGTCCTAAAAGTCAGTTCAATTCTGAAGACAATTCCATCTAATGCTTAGATCAAAGGTGACAATTCTTGCCATTTAAGCGGCAAGGCACTTTTTTTTTTCTTTGATTAATTCCAGGTCCTTGAAAGGTCACTGTGGTACAATGACATTTGAAATCGTCATGTCTAACCCCAGAAAGCGGGGCGTTGGGGAGCCATTAGGAGGGACTGTAGTTGGGGTGGACATTAAGTGTGGCTGCAGACACCATTTGAGCTGTTTTTCTTGCCTCTGCTGGAATCCCTGATTGCACACAGTATCTGCACTCTCAGATCAGTGGGGGTGGCTGACACACATATCTATGATACAGGCAAACACGTACAGACCCTAACTCACACGCACATGCACACACACACGCAGATGCTATAAACCCCCTGTATGTCTGAACACAGAAACAACCAGACGCACTGTCCCCTGGGTAATGAAAGAGCATTGTGAGACTGTGGTTGCTGTAAAACCCAATTAGTGGTTTTATCAGTTCTTTCAGTTAGAGCCACACATTGAGATAACAGCCTCCACAAGATTGTGTTTTGACTGTCTAGCGGTCTGCCCCCTGCTGGACACACACGGCCAAACAGGTACATGTTGAGATTTAGGGGGTACAGGGGGATAAATTACTGTGATCATGCATTCCGAGTTAATGTGTTCTCCATAGGAGGTTTAATCAAGATAAATGAGTGTAAAATCACTGCATGCCTGTTTTGGCAAAGGCTAATTCATAAAACTATACATGAAGTAAGAGACAAAGCCTTCCCTGATAATCAACAACCAGCCACACACCAAGAACCACATGTGTATCTTTCAAAATAAATCATCACAAATTTACATCTTAGTTGATGCAAGAAAATCATCTGCCTCTATATCGCATGTAATTAAACCAAGATCATGTCTGTTTCCGGTTTCTGCTCAGCACATCTCAGAGCTGGATTTCTTGCCTTCGAATGACTGTAGCTGCAGAATGAAGCGGTGGCTGACAGCGTCACAACACCAGCCTTATCCCTGTCTTCAAACACCTCCATCTCCCACAGCCACATAAAAGAGCAGAACAGAGTGGTGGCAATCGCAGCCGCCGTGCTGTGCAAGCCTCTGCTCCACCGCAGCCGTCAAAAGAGCTACTTCTGTATTCATGTGCCGCATCATTCTGGGCTCTTTGATGGCACAGATCACTGTCAAGATGCTGAGGCTTCCAACAAATGTACTGTATGGCTGGAGAATAGTGTAAAAACACACAGGATTCTGCATTCAGTGGGAAAGCACATAAAAGCATTGTGCACAAGTGTGTCCTGTTTGTAGTGTGTAATTGTGTGACCCTGATTTGGACCATTTGATTAGTATAGATTAGCTAATCATTTTCAAATTGCATTAGCATTATTGAATATTAAATGTCATCTTAGTGACTTTTCTCCCAATATTATTGACTTCACTGAAACTGAAGCTGGCCCTGCTCAATAGGAGTTGGAGCTAAGTACCAATCCAGTCAAGAGACAGAGACAGAGAGGCAGACAGAGAAACACAGTGAAGTGTTTTTTTTTTCACCATCTTTCATTATTCAGCCTCAAGCCATGAATAACTGAATAACTGAATCCATGATAGCAGGGATGGAGGGCTGTATTTTCATACAGCATGTCTGAATGTGGGGGAAGCATAACAAGCCACAAGAAAGCATTTTCCTCCTCCAAAAGAGGTCTTTAAATGAAGAGCTAGGAGCTCCACTCATGCATGACTGCTTCCTCTCCGTCCATTTCAGCATGGACCTCTGCACCCTCGCCCTTTTACTGGATGCGCTCAAAAAATAATAATCATGCTTAAAATGTCTACTACTTCGAAGAAGTGTCTTACATTAATGAGCCATTGAAGATGGTGTGGTCAATGGGAGAACCATTGTTATTACAGCTACAATTAGGAAGCGACCAGAATGGTCAGACCCTGCTCCAGAGGTAACCCACACACACACAGTGCGTCTGCTCCACGGACTGCTGCTGAATTAAATATGAGGGCAGGAGAGGAGAGGCGGAGAAATGGGAGGGGAAAAGAAGGAGGGAGATAAGAGGAGATGGGGCAAAGAGCCTCTGTTTAAATAGCAGAAAGGTGACATGTGAGCACTCTGCTGAGGAAAGGGACCTCTGACCTCACCACGCCACAGTGACAACCAACACTTAGTATTCTCTGCAGGAGTCTGATCTCACCAGGTAATTGTTGCGTGTTTCACATCAACATGACCCTGTAGCCGCACACTACTGACAAACACGCTGAAACAAACAGCGCATGTGTTTGCTTTGTCACATTAGAGTACAAACACCCCTTGCCCAGCTAAAAACCTATCATTAACGCAGATAATTCATGGCCACTCTTCTCTAGAGCACTCACATGATTGAAGTCGATCAACTCATTTGAGAAAAAAAAAAACCAGTTTAAAATTGCCTTTTCCAATTCATCCACTGATTACCATAATCACTTCATGGCTGACAATACTTTGTAAATGTGTGCGCTATTAATGCCGGCAATTATGGGAGCTAAATGCAAATGGGCCTGCCAGCATGGACAAACCCATCGATATGAGCTGATAAAGCACAAACAAACCCAATCTTATATTTGCCACCGTCGAGTGACCCCTCCCGCTCGCTTCATCATTATCCTCTTTGAGTTCTGTCCAAGCAATTGAGAAGGAAAACTTTGCTCGCGTTTCTACTCTACATGCCGAAAATGGCTCCTAGACCAATTTATAGAGGTCATTTTACTGTGAAAATGGATTCATTCTGAGTTCACAGTGAATGCCTTCTTGAAATGTAATGGCTGCTCTACTCTACACCACTCCAGCATCTGCCTCTAGACTGTGCCTCAAGCTGTAGATCACTCTTCAGTGAGCCCTCGCTGCACTGTCAGGCCGGCAAATTCTACCTTCATTAATAGCAGCCACTCATGTCTGACTTGAATTAACGTACAGGCTATCAATTAGCTGGGTAAGGCCAGGCGTAGTGTACTCAAGGGGAAAGGAGAGAAGCATCCTGAGAAGATACTGGACAGCGGAGACAGATGATACTCCATCTCTGCCATCATTACACCTTTTTTAAAATCTTTTCTGCTTCATTTTTCTCTCATTATCTAAATCTATTCACCTGCTCAACAGCAGGTTCTCTTTTACTCTTTTAATTGACCTTTATTATGACCGAATGCATTTGTCTTTGTTTTAAATCACTAAAAACAGAGCCAAGAAGCAGGCAGGTGCTTACCATATACAGAAGCAGTATACAGTACAAAATGTCCACACACTGTAGGGCTATTCTCATTTGCACGTTTGTTTTCCCACACAAGTATGGTTAGAGGTCAAGAGTAGCAGGTTCATTTGTATGGACGTCTTAGTCCAGCCATTTATTCAGACACAAATCAACACCATACCAAATTCTTTTCTATATAACCCTGGTATTTTTTTTTCTTGATTATTCACGAATCCATCCATCTTTCCATCTACTCCTTTTCCTTTATGAGTTAATTTCTCTTCCATTGCCCATTGTCTGAGTGACCCTGGCGACCCAGGAGAATCTCCTAACAGGCTCCTCTTGCCCATCAGGATTGATCGGTCCACAGCACCCTGTCAGACGCGATCAATACATCATTCCTTCAGTAACGAGCCCTGCTCGCCTGCCGCCTTTTCCTTCCCTGCATCGCTTTACTTCCATTTTATTATTATTTCTCACAGCGGATCGATGCAGGCAAACAGGCTCACTGTAAACCACACCACAATTAGAGCAGTGTCTAATCTTCTTGTTGACTCCATCTCCTTCACAACAGCCAGCGAATAAAACACAAATGATAATGAAATCTAATGGGATTCTGTGGAATTAAATCACTTAAACAATGAAGAGAGCCAAGCCACAGCTCTGAACCAATAAAGATCGTGATAGAGGTATATACCAGTCAATATCTTATATGCACGTGGGCTTAACAAGCCAAAGGAGTGGCCTCTCTTCGTGCTGGTGCATCACTTGAGCCAGAAGCTTTCAACAGGTAAAGGTGACAATTATATAAAAGTAATAAACAATCGAGTAGTACAAAATGTATTCTTTGGAAAACAGGAAAAACAAAGAAGCAAGCATACCAATACTCTATATAAAGAAACACACTTACATTCACACGTACATGTACGTCCCAACCCACATTAGAGTGATGACACACTTGAGTGAACACAGTATGAACTGTACATCTATTTTCATCCCATTAAGTGAATCTCTGCAGAAAAAAATTACATTTCTAATATTGAGCGCAGAAAATTACATGCTTTGTGGTAAGATAATATAATACAGAACTCTACCCTTAATTAGGCTAATTTTATTAGGGGAACCACTAATGACACACTTAATGTTGAGATGTCAGCATATTTCCTCCAAAAACTATAATGACATCATGTTTCTTTGTCTTGCTCTCTATTTAACATGGTAGGAGTTTCCAAAATTGAGGGTAAAACTGTCAGTGACTATGAGAGACCTGATTTCTGCAATGTCATTGAATTAGCAGCTGGTTTACGAGAGACCAAAATAGACGCTGAGCTAATTTGATCATTGAATTATATATTTAACACGCTTGTGTAGCTTGGCCTGGGTTTGAGGGTAGGCCTGTCTGAGAGCAGCGCTGGTGATGCGAGAAGAGCTGTCTGCTCGGTACAGGCGGCGTACAGGGCAGCAGTGTGGAACTGCAGGAGTAATTAGCGAATCGGGCCCCCAGCTCCCTGTGAAGTCCAGTCTTTGAAGGAGGGAGCTCAGACCGATCAGTGGCCCCTCTGATGTATGTTTGTGAATCTTTCAAGGGAGTGAGAGCTGCTAACGAGGCCTCATCTATTACCATTTGAGATGTAATTAGCGTTGTTGGAGAAATGGAGCAGGGCCAAGCAAGAGTGGCTCAATCTGGGCTCTGGGTTGTCTTGTGTCCCACAGGGCAGCAACAGCAGGAGGATGAAGTGAACGAGTGGAGGGAGACTCCCTAGAGATGAGACAAGGCCTCAGCAGCCCTGACACGTAGGCCAACCAGACACATAGCCACCATACTGCAGCACAGGGGTGCATGAAGGCTGGCAGAACCAGGCTCTTTGTTGGAGAAGAAAGGGGCCCCTAAAACAAACATATGCACATGTTTCTCAGCCCCAATTAATCTGTTGAAGTATTTGTTGCTCTGCCTACGGTCAAAGTTTCTGCTTTTAAGCAGGCAAACCAAGAATATCTTCCCCAAAAAAATATTTACAATTAGGGATGTTAATAATTAACCTATAATCCATTAACTGACAATGAAAAAATGACAAATTAATAACTAAAGCTATATATGATATATAATGTACTGCCGCTACGGGGGCAAATGATGAGACAGTGGAGTCTGCTGCTGGCCAGACTGGAGTCGTACAACAGCCCTCATCAAGCAGCGCAGACACTTATATAATATTCTTCGCTGGTGAAAAGATTTAGCACACTTTCTGTAATGTCATTACACAGAACAGTCAGTTCAATGTCAGCCCAGTTTGCACAAGCTAACACAGGAGCAGCTGCTGACATCCGACATGGTTCTAACAAACACACACGGACACCAAAACTGCTAAAGTCTGTCATTAAACTTGGGAGGTTACATTAGCCGTGTGATGCTAACAGTTAGCTCTGTCACTGTGTCCCCAGTAAGGAACTCACACTCCTGCAGCAGTGGTGTCTTGATTAACACTTGTCAGTTAATGGTTACTGAAAGGTTTACGAGGGCTGGCCATTCATCACAGAATTTTTTTTTTTTTCAAAATTAGCATCCCTACATACAATAGAAGATTATTTGACTGTTGTTGCAGAATCGTCCATTATATTTGTTTTGCTGACAGGCAATGCAGGATGACCTCTAAACTCCAAAGGGACTGAAATGACAGTCTCTGTCTCTCCATCCTTGTCACAACACACCCTGCACCTCCAGCTCTTCCTCGTGCTATTCACAGCAGTGATTCACTACAGCCTCCTCCAGTGTTCAGGACCCTCTAGATATGTGTGTGCACTGTGGCAAAATGGGAGGTCTGAAGTGACAGATTAGTGGGGGTTCCAAGTGGCGGCTAGTCTTTGCCTCTAAGGTTACAGTGGGGTGAAGTCAGGTGTGACTCTTGCTCTGTTAACTGTTTTAGTCGACCCTTAACCGCTCAGAGTTCAGCTGCCTGAGCCCCTGGGCGTCTGGAAGGGCCATAAAGGTCATGACTGTTTTCGCCGGACATCAGCAGTGATTACGTCGAAGCTAATGAGCCATTCGTCTTCATCAGGACTCACTCTAAACACGTACCACCAACATATAACAAACTAACATGGTGGAGACACCTGCTAAACACATCTCTTTGTTCTCATGCCTTCTGTCTAAACGTGATTAAGACTCTCTGACAGCTGGTGAAAACTTCAGAGACCAAAACATGGACCTTGCATAGTGCAGTCACCTCTCTGGAGAGCGGTGGTGTAACTGGAGTGCGATGCTGTGCGGCTACTCAGTAGAGACAGTAATCTGTGTCAGGCCAAGGCATTTTTTTTGTGTCTCTTACTCACCCTCCCTCTTCCCACTAAGGTTGTTGAACTAGGGCACCAGGCAGGGGCTGCTTGCATCAGTATGCAGCATGAATTGGGTGAATCAATGAAGCCAGGAAGACTTTCCACTCGCTCTCTCTCTCTCTGTCGCAGCCCCACTATTAATGAGCAGGAACCAGGGCCTGTCCACTCCCCTCGTGGCCATGCGCTAAATTACCAGCCGTGAATCAACACAGCATTTATGGGCAACCGCAAATTAAAGTGGCTAAATCTGCAAGGACAACCAGACCTTGTATAAACAAGAGGATCATAGGGTAGGCTGAGGACGAGACCTGAGGAATCCAATAAGTGTATAAATTAACAGAGAGAAAAAGATATAGTTTATAAGGAAAAGTGGCTTCCCACAGATCTCGGTGGATGTATTTGGTCTGGTGTGAGTGATGGATCAATGGTTGACTTGTATAAATGCCAGGACAAGCACCTGGCTGGGCACTTATTCTCATCAGAGCACACAAACACAGTAAAAAAAAAACAAGTCAGGTATAAAAAGAGAAAAAGGAGAGGTAGAATAATATTATAACAGACCGTATAAATGAGAAGCATGGTGACATAATAAATAGGTAAACAAACAGTAAAGCTGAAGGGGAAAAGGCTTTTAAACATTTAAGCGCAGCGGCGGGAGATGCCGCAGGATGACCTATAATGGGAGAGAGGGGGAAGCGAAGGAGTGGTAAAAGCCTGATAAAATAAAAGACTGTAACCTCACTCCACTTAGCCGTCAGACAAAGAGATGCTTTAGGGAGTGCATGAGCAATCTCGCCATAAAGTCACAACATGCGGTGTGTCTGAGGCTGTTTCTGTGCCCCCCGTCTGCTTTTCTACACTCTGAAATGACTGAATAAAAAAAAGAACTTTCATAAAGAATGTTTACAGAAATATTTAGTGTGTTGGTTTGAAAGAGAAAAAAGGAGTGAAAAAGTGAGTTGCATATTACAACGTAAAAAGTGATGTGGAATACCAGCAGCAAGAAAAACAGTAAAGTATGAAGATTATCTGTGCAGTAATTACCAAACCTTCTAATCACAAGCTTGAGAAGAGAGAGGGCGGTCTTGAGATTAACCTTGAAATTCATGTGCCAACACATGCACATGCATGCATAACCCCTTTAATCACATCCCTCAAACCTAGGATGTAGCAATATAAAGTCCTATTGGCAGAAACAGATGTTTATCCAAAGTTTTCTCTAAAATTACTGCAAAACCAAAAGCAGGGAGTCTCTTTTTCAGTATTTGTTCACTTAAATAATGTACAGTCCTTGAGGGGTGGATGGAGTCTTCCCCTGGCTCAGAAATATGGCTAAAGCCTCACACTAAAAATCACTGTATCTGGGTAACAAAAGGTATTGTTCCCACTGTGTCAAGCAATCAAATGGATTGGATTACTGGAATTCGAGCAGCTACTTTTTGAGTTGGTGCCAAATAGAGGCGTTTAGATAAAATAGAGAGCCACTGCTTGCTTGATTTAATGGGTGTATGACTTTGACTACGTGGCCCTATGCTGTGGCTCTGCCATACCTTTTTGATGGAGAGTATGGCTGTTTGTAGGTCATTGTGCTTTTGACAGTATGTCAGTGTGTGTCAAACTTTAAACGCCTCAAAATGGGCCTCCACTAAAAGTGCCTTGGGACCAGACCATTCACCCTCCTTCCATCTCAGTAGTGACAGTCCACCACTGAGGGAGAGACAGTCTAATTTCACTGCTGGCTGACGTCCATTCAACTTGAGTGATGAGGGAGCAGTCCCTCACGCACATGTATGCACGTACATGTATACTCACATGGCCAGAAATACACACCACAGCACACACACACATGCACACAGACAGAAAATGATACTAAAACAGTAAACTCAAAGCAAGGTTGGCCATGTTGACAGGCCCATTAACTGGCCTCTGCCTGCCATTTCAGTCTTGTTTCACACCCTCCAATTCCAGAGAAATATACTGGCCTGCAAAGACTTACTGTATGCTCCAGTGCACCACGGCCCCTCTGAAACCATTGCTATCCACTGGGCTGTCCTCTGCTTGCCCCCCATTCCCCCTCTTCATTATCATGCTGAAAACAAAAATGCTTCAAGCTTCCATTCTACCTGCCATCAGGTGCTTCTCAGGGTAAGGGTTGATGAGAATATGCATGGGCCTCTCAGAGGGAGTTAGAGGCAGTGAGTGAGACATGACCAAAGATGGGGGGCCCCTCTGGGGCTAGGGAGGCCTCCACTGTGATAGACCCTGATGAAGACAAATGGACAGGACCAATATGGCCTCCATGCGGTGGGGTATCATCTACAGGAAAAAGGGGGGTTTGGGATGGCTGGTTGGATGACGGACACACAGCCTAATTGGTGACCTGCAGGGTTAGAGGTGGGGTGGGGAGGCCTCTCCACTGACTGAGTGGCATGAGTGTCAATCCATCCTGAGCAGGGGTCAGAGATCAAGTGATCTACAGGGGGAGAGTTGAAGGGATAGGGATGCATGTCTGAGACATAGCCTGTTTGCTACTCTCAGAAAGAGTGAAGGAAATCTCTCATTCTCTGATCAAAATAAAGCATTTCAGAACTCCTACACAAAGGTTTGTTGTGTAGAAGTATAATTCCTAACATTTCTGACGAATGTTCAAGGCTTGTGTTTGGAGAGGGAGTATACAGTGATGGTGATACAAGAGAGGACAATTCTTTGTTTGCGTGTGGTCTGTCTGGTCAGCTCAGCAGTGAATGTTGTACATTGCGCCCAGAGTAAGACAGAAAAAAAAGATCTCTTGTTGAACACTAATCCGAGTCAGGGTCTGAACATTGCCCTCTGTGTTCAGTTCTTTTGCAGCAGCTGGAGGGAAATCGATCACACGCCTGAATTAATACTTAATCACAGCACCCTAGATGCTCTTAGCTGAGGCCTGTGTCCACTGCTGAGCAAACATGGGCGGCACAAAGGAAGAGGTTAGGGTACAGGCAAAAGGCTGAAGCAGAGTGCGTTACAGAGTGGACTATGTGCTTCTTTGCTGTCAACATGAACAAATACATTGAAACACATCAGCGCGCATGAATAGACATATGCACCAGCTGTCAACATCAGTACATGCAGCTATAGGCTGAACAGAAATGGTCCAAACTGACTACATTTAATCAGACTGTGTGGTATGTCATCTCCTTGTCAGTTAAAGCCCATTTCCATCCAAGATAATCATGTAGCGAGCCTTGGTGTGTTATTTGCTGAGGATATGTGAAAATGTGCAGCTCGGCCTTAATGGACAGCACAAAGACTGACAATAATCCTGTGGAGAGGAATGTCAACATGTTTCCCCACAGTACAATACTGAAGTGACACTACAAAAGAGGACGTGAATATGAATGGCTCCAGTGTCCAAGCTGCCACTGGAGAGCTTCCTCCCGAGTCTATTCAGACAGAAAACTGCAGTGACACTGTGTATGAGGGGCTTTCACCGGTGACTGACATGGCTAATCACACTGGCCTCTGATTGGAGAAGAATGAGACAGAGATAGCCATTAAGGGAATCCATGTGAGAAATGGTTTTAAACCCTGTTATTTGCTACCAAGGCAACAGATGGAAACACGTTTATTGTTGTGTCTCACTATAGATGAAAAATAATAATGGTTGTCCAAGGACTGTCTGTGTCAGTGAATGAATACTTTCCTTTTTTGAAAACAACCGTGCTTTTAGAAAGCCACTGCAAAAGTAAATAGGGCCCGAATTCACAATTAAATCAATTTATTTTTAACCTATTGACATATTTCTGCATCATCATTCACTCTCGCTAAACAAATGCGTGGGAAGTGCTTGCTTAGTCTAACCAGCAGTTAAGTACAGCAATCATACAAAACAAAATATTATCTTTCATAACACTCAAAACAAAAAGTGTTGTTGTTGACAAACGTCTCTGTATTCAAAAACAACCCCCTGTCAAATTATGACTAATTCTCTGTTGAGCAACGGGTTGATTTATCATATCCACATGATTAATCCATACAGTAACACGGAAAGGAAACTGCTATTTATTGCTATTATAACGGACTGCGTCCAAAAAATTATGTATGCAGAAGTAACAAACAGGGCTGTGACAGGCTTCACCATGGAGGAGGTATAAAGTAGTGCCGCGTTTACTGAGAAAACAAAGAAACAAAAGACAAATGAGACGGACAACAAACCCATGTGAATCAAAAAGGCTTTGGGGGCTTTATCTGGCGGCACCATGTGGGAATGATAATGACCATCTTGGATCCAAAAGGACAACCATTCATCTTAACCCTGGTCCGCCTGGCAAAACTCATAATCCCCCTAACACCCACGACCCACCACTAGACAGACAGCAGGGAGAGAAAAAAAATGCCACTTTGAAGGCATGGGATAAGACAAAGCAAAACCCATTTCTCCCCGTTCTCTTTAGACTCAGCATGATTATTTAACATTCCCTGGAATACGCTCCATCTGCTAGCCGGCATTAATTCCTTCTTTTACCAAATCTTCACCTTTACACCTCTGAGATTATGTCACTCCCTCTCCACCCCTCCCTCTCTTTTACTCTCTTTACTGGTCCTTCAATCAGACTAATACCTTTTCCCTTGTGATGATTCATTTTATTCAGTCTTCCTTCTTTTATTCCCTTGCTCTGCAGCCACACCAGCGTCAACTGCTTTTTTCTCTCTTTAAACATCCTCTATCCATCAAAGCGGGAAGCCTGAGTCCCCCCCCCCCCCCCCTATGCTCCAACTNAGCGTCAACTGCTTTTTTCTCTCTTTAAACATCCTCTATCCATCAAAGCGGGAAGCCTGAGTCCCCCCCGCCCCCCCTTATGCTCCAACTGTCTTCCTCTCCAATACAGCTTTTTTTCCTCCTTCCTCCCTTAAACCAGCCATCAGGATGAACGATGGTGAAGGTTAGATGGCTCCATTTTCACCCCCCTGGCTCCTGACCCCATCCCCACTTGCCCCTGGTGACATTACTAAATACTGCTGTCTCAGGGGGAGTGAATAGTCTCTCCATTTATTTTGAAAAAGACTTACCCTCCCTTGTTTTGCTGTTTCGGTCTGAAAGCTCTGCATGTGTTTGTGTTTGAACATGTGTCAAGGTTTGTTTCTTTTCTTTTTTTTAAAGTGTTTGTGGTTTCTATTTAGTAAGTGCCATAACCCTGAAACCTGTGAAACACATTCAAAGCCACTACATAATTTCCTAAGTAAACTGTAGTTCCCCTCGTTTAATGCCTAAAAAGTCCGGCAAGGTTTTATAAATATCTACCCATGTACGTCAGAGCAGGATTTCAGTTTCTGTGTTTATCTGAGAAGACTGACAGTCCAGGGTCACTGTTTGTTGGGTCAACCAAGGGTCTTTCCAAATAGAATACAGCAATTAGTTGAAAAAGATCCCAAAGCATGTAATGGATCAAAGAGGTCTGATGTCATGACCCAAATCGCACCACTATCGTCAGAGAGTCGTTAAAAGGAAAAAAAATAAATAAATAAATAAAAGTAAGACCACAAGACAGAAGAAACAAGCAAGCCAAGAATGACTGACAGCTCTAAATTAAAAAAAAAAAGCAGTAAAGCCACAGAGAACAGAATGAAGACTGAAACAGTCCTGACTGCGTGGTAAATCTGATTAAGCGTCAGAGCGAGGATGGCAAGTAAGGCTAAGTGACTGAGTAAGTGAATAAATAAAGGAGAGAAGATTGTGGTGGCCGCCTGCCACAGCACCACGTTATTTGAGCAGCCTCGTGTGTACACAAGCCAGGTTGCTACGGGTTGAGTTTTCACACACAGCGCAATTACTCTGGCTGCGTTCTGTGTCGCTGAGCTAATTAGACCTTGGCGAGCTCGGGACTGGTAGACTGGAAGATGAGGTGAGTCACTGGGGATGGCGACGAAGGCGATAACCTTTGTTTTTACCTGAAGCCCTCGCACACTGAGGGAAGCAGTTCCCTGTTTACACCGCAGACTGTAAACGAGAAACGGCCCCGAAAGGAGACGGAGTAAATGTGGCAGTGAAAACGGTTGAGCTGCGGCTGTTAAAGCGGCTGTCCCTTTTTCCCTTCCTTTCTCTCTACTTTTTCTATGTTTGCCTCTCGAGCACACACAGAACGCACGCCTGGCCCCATCCTGTGCCACCAGAAACACCCAGCTGTCCGCTCTCTGCCCCCATGCTAATCCGCACCCACCGAGTATACTCCCATCCCCGCTGGAGTAACCCAATAACGCTGTGTGTACTTAAACAGCAGTGTTGGCAGGCCTCCTCCCGTCCCAATCTCCCCTCCTTGCCAACAAACACACAGAGCTCTCTTTCAACAGTCCTCTATCGGCTTCGACTCCTTCTGAGAGTCGCTGTTAAAACAAACACTCCCCACAATGCAGCTGATGTTTCTTTTAAGGAAGAGGAAAAAAAGAAAATAAGGACTGATGATTGCCCTTCTCTCTCAAGGCATTATTAGGCAATATGTTATAATTAATTGAATTGTGGTCTTGTTGGTACATGAGGGTTCTTGGCTGCTGAGCTTTCTCATTAGCTACGCAGACTCTGGCCCTAACCTAATGAACAATAATAATACTCGCCGGTTGAAATGTGTTATGGAGATGAAACCTGATGGCCTCTGCTGGTAATTGGGCTCCCTTCCACTCATTAAGGGAGGAAAGCAATAAAAAGCAATAACACTCTCAAAGTGCCATCAGAGGAGGAATGTGGCACTTTCTTTTTGACAATTCATCAAGAGTGAAGCCCTGCCTATTAACTGAATGAGAGCCCAGGGCCAAATAAACATCTCCCACTCGGCACAGACTGTTTGATGGGTAAACAGTCTTTGATGTGTTCACTGCCAGACACTGATATTCTATGTGGACATGGCCATCAGGGCAAAGACAAGTCCATGGGAGAACTTCTAGTGTAGTTAACTATTACAGAAATGTTGCAATTCAAGGTCTGCAGTGTTTATTTGGCATACTTTGCTGATTCCACTTTGTGTGTTGTCCTTACCCTGCAGGTTAAACTTTGTAAACAAAACGTGGAAGTGTGTAAAGTCAGTAAGACGATCAGGTTAAATCCCGGTGTTGGGCGGGATTGCATTGCCCCATAAGCAAGAGAGAAAAAAAAATCCAGTCTGTGTATGTGTGTTCTATGAACTGGAGGATTTTCTGCCAAGTTCTGCACACGGGGACTTTCAGCTCCATTCATCTCACAATTTCTCCCAACAGCGCTGCTCATCGTAATTTGTTTTCTCAGCAATTGACATGGGGAAGCTGTCTTGCACTGGAATATTCAAATAAACAATTACCTCTGACTGGCTCAGGCAACAATGTCAGGAATGTTACTCCCCACATTGTATGTTTCAGCTTGCCTCCTCGCTAAGCTGGTGGCTCCCAAGCAGTAAGGGGAGAGGATATAAGCCAAGAGTGACACACAAGTCATCCTCAGGTCTCATTCCACCAGAGTCTTCTGTCTGGTCTTGACAGGGTTAGCAACGAGGCAGTTCAGAGTTCCACTGCAGCTTGGCTGGGGAGATAAAACCTGTCTAAATCCTGCACCCTCTCCTGCCCTCTCCATCCGTCGAGTCAGAGAGGGATGAGGAATCAAAGCTAGAGGAAACACAGGCGATGTTAGCCTGGGAATTCAAAACTACTTTTGGAAAGTTTTCAGGTTTTATTCCGACAGTAAAATCTGGTGTGGATTGGCAGAGATGAAACAAGTATATGGTTGAGCTGCCATATGTCATCTGAGGAGGAAACCTTTCAAGCATTAAGGAGTGGGGAGTGTAACATGGAGAAGCAATGA
The DNA here is from genome assembly GCF_006386435.1 of Epinephelus moara. Lineage (NCBI taxonomy): Eukaryota > Metazoa > Chordata > Actinopteri > Perciformes > Serranidae > Epinephelus > Epinephelus moara. The sequence continues at coordinate 29,045,124 of NC_065507.1, forward strand.
AAAATTGGATGGAGAGGCCACTGCAAAGCCTGATAACACATAACAATTAATGTGCAGATGTACATTAAGACTAGACTAATATGTTAGTTTGCAAATGTGCTGTGAATTCAATGCAGAGCAGGATAATATGGCACTGATTGTCATCCCACAAGCCCTTAACTTGAACTAATCTAAATGGAAAATAAATTAGCATATGTTATAACTGCATTACTAACAATAGTAGTAGTATAGGCTTAAATGGAGACTCTCAGATGGTACCTTTTCTTGGTTCGTAATGCACTGTATCATAAACATGCAAAACAAGGCAATTTTCCAATTAGAATACCTGCAGTGCAATTTAAGTGTGCATGTCTACAAGGTGAAAACACTCTGGATGACAAGCTGTTCAGAGTGTGATTTCACATTGTAGCTGTTGGTTTATTGAGTGTTGTTGCATCATGACTTGTCCAAGGTTCTAGTTCAAGATTTATGAACACAACCAACACAGCTAAGACTTGCGATGACACATTTCAATGATATCATACACTATACAATAAGCATTTTTGGTCCGAATGCATTAAACGTATCGTAGCCCAACTCTAATGCTACATGCTACACTGCCACCCAGATACACACATTCACATTAACACACAGCGAGCAGAGTTAAATCTTTCAGAGATTCAGGCTGGGAGAATCCCTGCTGGCAGGCTTGGACAGCTTCACTGAGATACGGGGTGTCAGCCTGTCCAGAAAGTCACAGAACAAGAGGAGATGGCCATTAAAGACGTTCTAAAGACAACCTCCCCTGCCTCTGATAATCACAACAGAGCAGATGAAACATGTCATGTTTATGGATGATCATTTCCTCTCTCTCTTTCTCGCTCGCTCTGGTTGTGTCATCAAGTGCCACTGGAGAGAGGTAAAAAAGAAAAGAAAACAAAAAGGCCAGCCTACATAGAGCCCCTTTCCCATTGTGCATGGGTGCAAAAAAGACACAACTGTTGACTTGTGTTTTTATTGGTTGCTTTTTTTGCTGTTGTACCCTGCTGAGTGATAACATTTTGTTGGATACTTTCCAAAGTATGGCCAACATTTAGGGTCAACCAGCATGCTGAAAAACTGACAGCGATTCAGTGTCTCGCTCAAATACACCTGAGGTGGGCTGTCACTGTGGTTTCCACTTGAACTTTGCTAAAGAAGAAATGTGTCCTGACTCATCATCTCTTCTACCACGCTACTGCCTTCTTATCAGTAAACTGCCAGCATACTATCTGTGCTGGATTGAGACACTTCCTGTATGCTCCACTGCTGCCTGGAGACTCTGGACAACCTGCCTAGTTCAAGACATGGTAAATATAAAAGCATGCAATACTTCAACAACACATCAAGAGCTCTCCAAAATGGACACGTCTTAATTTCTCTACTACTGTACTTATCCCCAGAGACACACACTATACAACACTACACTCTTTGTCATTATTTTTTTGTCTGAGGCTCTGACTGCTCCCTCTCTGATACAGACGGTCATCGGAACAAAGGAGGCCCTCACTAGCTGCTATCTGACTGTGGTCCAACAAGATGGAGTCTGTCTGGATCACCTCCCTTTCCCCCTGACAGTAACCTTGAGGAGATAACAGCAAGCTGGGAGCAATGTTGTTTGTTGGTAAGAAATGGAGACATAGCAGCAGCGAGGAGTGTGATGCTCAACATGTGGACCAGACAGAGCAGAAAATTGCACTGTAGGTGAAACGTAGGTGGAAAACAGCCAAACAGAGAGCAGTACACTGAGGGGAAACACATTATTTTAAATGGAGAAGGAGAATCTGTTAAAACTGTGTCAAGAAAAATAGCAGCTATGAAAATTGAGTAGAGGAACTTCTTCCTTTGTGGGAGTAATGTATGTTTTGCGGCTATAGAGAGGTTAGTGACCCTGCTTTTTGCTTCTGTGGGACCGCAGATACAGGCTGAACCAGCTGTGGAGGGTGGGAGGACAACTGTAGATGAAAGTTTAACAGCCCTCGCAAGACCTGTATACCTCCAACCCCCTTATGGAGCTACATGTACGTAGGGTGGAGCCTCTTTCTCTGCACAGGGTCTCGCTGGGGCTCATCAAACTCCTCAGCTGCCCCTCACTCAGGGAGCCCATCTGGTGCCAAGCAACACGGAGGAAGTAACTGTGGCAACTTGCTGCGATGCCCTCCCACACATATTTGTACAAGTGCACCGTTCCAGATAACCTCACCCCACATCCGCTCCAATTTCTGCGGTGCCGTTTTAATTTAAGCCAATTAAGCTGATTTTCTAGATTTTATTTTCTCTTCAGCGTCCCGCTCTCGCTCCCTCTGCACTCACCAGGATCCCAGCTGGGCTTAAACACACACAGACGGGTCCTCAGAACAAATATTAACTGCTCAGCCTGGAAGGATTGGGTAGGATCCTTGTTTAAGTGTGTAATTTGGGGGGCATGAGAACATATGTTGAAAATCCTGTTAAAGGCATTAGTTCTAAACCCAGTGATTGCTTCACTTAGCCCTTTGCTAGCTGTCATGATCTCTGTATCTCTATCAGCAAGTATATCTTTTTTGTGTAGGTTACATGAGTGTTTTATACTGAGAATGCATATGTTTATTTATAGAGCGTCGATGTTTTACTTACCTATGGAAGGCAAGGCCATTGTTGGGAAGGATACAGCAGAAGACAAAAGGATTGTCAGGGGCAGACATGGAAAAAACAAGACAAAAACTGATTAGTGAGAAGCAAACTGAAAGCAACAGCAAAAAAAAAAGCAATGTAAATCTTGCATTTCACATAGGACTGAGAGACAGTGACCTGGGGTTACTGTTAGAACCCAGTCTAAGACCACTATCATATTCCCTACCCCACATCTACATGCCCTCTACCTCTGCCCCCACCCCTGCATCGCCCCATCCTCCCAGCTTTCCTTTTGACATCTGCTAATCCCTAGACCTCTGACCCCAGGAAATTTACTCTCTCAACCTTGACCATTTTCTTTCTCTTTTCCCTCTTTATGCCTGGCGGATCACCATTATCCATTATCATTCCATTGTCTGAGGCCAAGAAAAACAATTTAAATTCCCGTGAACTGACATCTACTTGCAGGCTAAAGGCGATGGGGGTATATTGTGGGATGTGGGGCTAAAAGGTGGTGGGTCTGTGGTGTGATAGTCTGGCTGTGTGACTTTTCCCCAAACAAAATGATAAGCTATGTATAGTAAGTGCCTGTGGCCTACCAGAAAATGGCTATTTATTACATATTTTATGGTTGTCAAAGACATCTTCTACACTCCCTGCGTACATTTGTGGCAATTACATTTAACGTAATGGGAATTTTCATATGAATACTGCATGTTAGCTTTGGCTGGGCAGGGTGCTAGTAACGTGTCAAATCTGGTGAGACACCTGCTAGGAGCAAAATGCCTGGATATATCTGTCATTTCCCTCTGACTCAAGGATCAACATGTGGATTCTTTAACACATAATCATCCACATTTAAGATGGAAGATTGTATCTCCTCTTGGGTGTACAGTTGAACACACAACAGAAGCACAACATTGAGAGAGAAGAAAAGGGCAAGAGAGATTTGCGTTAAGCTTTTTCAGTGAAAAAACAAGACAGCCGTCAGTGGCCTAAAAATGTCACAGGCAACCATTAAGGAGATATTTCTCAAGTGAAAGCTTTACACCTGCATCCCCACAGCCAAACTGCAGCTGAAGCAACGATAACCCATTATACTTAATTCCTCCCCTCTGCACTGAAATCACGATCCATTAACTAACACTGATTGCTACATACAGTAAAGCTGGTCCTGTAAAATGTACAGAACACAAGTGTTTCTCAAGACATGAATGCAAGGACAAGCGCTAAATCATACTTGCAAACTCACTGGACTGTGTCAAAAACAGATAGACACCACAGTGCAGTGTGCTTTCAAGCCTGCAACTTTATTCGACACAAAATGTGACAAAACATGATTTGAAATAGCAGCTTTTGTCCACACTGGCTGAGGATAAATTCTACTGTGATATTTCCACAATTTCTCCTAATATGTCAGGTTGTCCCATGGTTCACATTTAACCATACACTTCTATATTTATACTTCTATATGCATATGTCAGGGTGTATCTTAGCTGGTCTTTGTAATCATGTGTAGTTGCCCTTTGTTGCGTTTTAATGGTTCACTTCTAGCATATATTAACATACTTTTTTGGCTTTTCTTTGTAGTAATCTTATTTTGTGTTTGTATTGCTTGTTTTACAGCTGTATATCATTATTCTGTACTTTTCTGTCTGTAACATATGATGCTGCCTGTCCTGGCCAGAAACATAGGATTTTCTGGTTAAATAAAGGTTAAATGAATAAATTGGGGGGGAAAAACAAACAAAAAAAAAAACACAAACCTGTATTATTTTAAACATTTTCATTTTAAAACAGCATTTTAAAACAAAAACGATCTCCGTCCGCACAAGTGATTTACCACCATTTTCAAAATAATAATCAGCAATATTAACACACCCGACAATACATAAAATCTGACCATTCATGTACATTGGGCATGCCTGTGCTGATGTAAACAGGAAGCAGATTGTCTCTGCAGTTGTTTACAAATAAATACTATGGAGCTGGTGAAAAGTAACACCAGAGTTTTATTTGCTCTGAACAACAAAGAGCTAGAACTGTTACTGAAAGTAACACGAGTATAAGGCTGTCAAGGCGGCGGAAAACAGATTGGGAGTCATTACAAAGCAAATACGGTGACACCTTAGATACACACCTTGAGGGGGGAAGCCGTGGTAATGGAAAAGAGTACCCTACAAGAAGGACAAAATCACAGAAGACATGTAGACCTAGCTATAATGTTTTGACTTGACAAGCTGTGACCCAAATGGAAAGCGAGCATGGGTGTCAGCATCATCATTCAAATGTCTCCGTCCTCGCCCGTCCTCACTAAAATGCGGTCTTCAACACTAAAACAGGTCAGGTCAGGTCAGCAGTGTTTTCAAAGGTCTCCATTTCAGTGTGTCCAAAATGCCTGAGTAGTGCGGATGTTAGGCGTAAACGCAGCTATAGCTCGATAGCTATGCGTTTTAAAATGGAAACGTATTAGTATGGATGTAGCCTCAGTCGACCTGATGAAAAGTCAATTAGTCTATGTGATCCTCACAGATATGGAGACATTTTATTTTTGAGCCACCAATTTCACTAAAAACAACTAATCACATAAACTCAGATGAGATTTGCATTCAAGTTGATTGAAAACTTCCTAATTGTATTCAGCATCATGTGACCCTCTACTCCATGAAACAGACCCCCTCTAAGGCCTAATCTGAGCAGATCAGAGGAACATCAGGACGCTCCTGTTGTTGATCTGTTGTTCATCTGGCAGCATTGGCACCAATCCAACCATGTGGACTCTGACCCCGGGGCAGAGAGGCCCTTATACACCCCACTGTTCCCGCCCGCCTCAGGATGCTGGCACCACATGGCACACTCCCACATTTATTATTCATCTACTTCATTACCCTCCACAGCTATTTACCTTCTCACTGCGGCCCTGACGCTGTGACCCTGGGGTGGGCATTATGCTGCTCTTCAACGGAAAGAGGGGTAAGAAAGACGAAGAGGGCGGAGGCACCACCCCAATCTCATTTCATTCATCTCCTCTCTCTTGAAGTACAGAGGAGCTGTGGACTGAAGTCGAGTGCTGCGGAAAAGTGGATTTGTGTGGAAATTGCCAGGAGGACACTGGCCTCATCTTTCTTAGGTCAGCATGCTAAGCGCTTAGAGAAGCTCGGTCATTCCTAAGTAAGGATATCCAATCAATTCCTATAGCCCCCGGGGCAGTCACCATCCCAGGACCCCATGCAAGTGCCATCTTTTTGCCGCACAACGCCTGGGAGCAGACAGCTTATGTGTTGGGCTGAGCTCAGTTAATTGCTTGAGATATGACCCTGTGTGGTTTGTGGGAGAGTTTTTAAGGGGTACTTGTTGTGGTTGGAGATATTCTCTGGCCCATAAAGTAGAGATTAGCCTCTCAATGGGAAGGTATACAACACAACTTTCCTGTGGGACCACAGAGATATGAGCCCTCCATTAACACAGTAGGGGAAACTGCGGATTTAGAGTCTCTGTTACTGATGTGCTATGTGCAGCTGTGTGTGTGTGAGTGTTTGTGTGTCTGACAGGAGCTCAGAATATTAAGAGGTGGGCTATGTGTTACCGGACAACACAATTTTGCCAACTTGTATGCACATTTCTTCGCTGATGTCCTCAGAGATCCATTCAGTACAGTCCTTAAATAGATCTTTTCCACACTCTCCTTTTCTATGTTCACCCTACTGCCAACTCTCTTGGCTGAAGGAGCAGAATTAGAACTAAATTAGAAAATTACAGACTTCAAAGGAAATACGATGCCACTTTTTATAATTACATTTATTTTTCAATCTTGATTATTTTCCCCCTTTTCTCATAAACCAACAAACTGTGGTGTGCATGTTTATTTTGGACACCATCATAATAATTCAATGTGAGCACTAACCCAGCCCCATAATGACTTCCCTTTTCTTTGCTGTTATTTCTGTGCCACTGGCCTGTGCCAGGACGCTACAAGGCTTGGGTGACCACAGAGGAGTAACTCTGGTCTGGTTGTGGTTCTTGGACCAAGCCCTGGGTCCCAGGCTAGTAGTCCATTTCAAATCCAGTCTTTCTTTCCTCCTTTCCACCCTTCATTTCACTCGGGCAACAAAACGGCCCCACTGTGGGGTGGAGAGACATTCTCTCCCATTTCCTTCGCACTGGGATTGTGGAGGCCAGGCCACATTGTACTCCAAACTAACAGTATAATTTTCACAATGAAGAAACAGGCCAACAAGCACACAAATTTATACATATATGCACTGTATATGATTCACCCTACTCTGACTGCCTCCTTTGTACTGTATATCTGCTGGGCACATCTGCATCTGCGCTGATCATTAGCACACACTTTAAATAGATGTCCTAAAATAGGCAAAGTCCATCTCTAAATGATCAAAGCCTCTCTGCTGTGGTTAAAACAAAGCAAACATCCAAGTGAAAGCCACAGAAAGACACAATTGGGATGTTTGTCCTTAAGTGAAATAGAGAGAGAGAGAGAGAGAGGCAGACAGATGGGGAGCAAAGGACTGCTTGGAAAACAAAGAAAAATAACTTTTGATCACTAATAAAACCCAAAAAGCAGAGAATATATTTCCCAAGTAGTGCCCTAAGATGTAATAATAATTTGAATGTACTTATTACTAATTTGTACCCATAAAGGAACACTTTCAGTGAATAAATCGGTTTCTGAAAGATTGCATGAAGGCCTGCGAACCACTTTCCATCTCTACTTACAATAGCAGAATGTGTTTATCATAATAACACAGCCTAAACGCCTGCGGCTGTGTAAAGGTCAAAGGCAAGGAAATGCATAGGGATGAGAGCTGCCCCCCCAATGATTGCAGGAATATACATTACTGCACAGCTAGTCAATATGTACACATTGTTAATAGATCAATGTACTGCCATTGACTGGAGCTGAGGCAGCCAAATGAAGAGTGGGGGCATAAAAATGACCCACAGCTGCATACATCTTTCCTTGACAATTAAACTGATTACATCTTCTCACCTTCACATCTTTAACTGTCTCGCTGTAATATTGCTTAACTGGCCACAGAGGGGAAGGCGTCATCTAACACACATCACTGCATACTTCACTGGCAGTATAGAAAAATGATCTTGTGTAACTATCCTCCTTTCCTGGTAGCAGTCAAGTTTGGTTACACAGACGTCTATCCCAAAAAGATCTTGCGTATTGTGCTCCTGTGGTGATAAACCTGAACTTGTTGTGTGGTACAAAGGCAGTCCTTCCTTAAACCCTTCAATTACCTCCCCAGCCCCAAACGCCCCCAGCAGGATGTACGGCCATCACGTAGAGATGGTTCGATTGACACCCTCACCATGCAGTCACACTGGGTACAATTACAGACCACTACCTGCTTGTCTGCCCTCTAAGCCCCACCCACGCACGCACAGGGGGTCATTATCTCTACCCTCACCATCAGGCTGCTGGCATCTAGTTGGCCGTGCAGTGTGAGCTGTGGTGCCCACATGTGGTGTAACTGAGGGAGAAGCCATGTGCGATTTGTGAAACTAAAGCAGCACCATGTAGCAACATGTTCCAGCAGTACTGCAGGCTGGAGAGCCAATTAGATTAGAGGAGGGCAAAAAACTGTGGTTACAGGATGTCCCAATTCACTCAACATCTGCTGGAAGAATATAAAGCTATACTTGGTAAACTCCACCAGCAGACATCTGATGTGTTACTCATAACATTGCCACTGAACTCGGAATATAGATAAACTGAATGTTAATGAGCTCAACCTAAAATTAACCATCTTGAAACAGTGAGAAAACAGGACACAACGCCCCATCCATTCACTTTGGCTTTTTCTACAGCTGAAGCCTTTTTCTTGGCTCCAGAGACGAACCTCCAGCTGCGTCTTTTGCCACCATATGCATGAAAAGGGGCCATCAAAGAACATATTTCTTTCATTCCAGGCAATTTCCCTAATCCCTGATGAGCTGCAGGGGAGAGGAAAACATTATGGATGTGGGTTAGCAGGTGGTGGAGAAGGGATTTTGTGGTTAGTGCATCAGTGTGCGTGTTTCAATGTGTGCATGCGTGTGAACACAAGTTTATCTGAATACATTTGCATTATTGGGCAGCCTTGTTTAATGACTGAACCTTTTTTTATTTTGTATTTCTGTTTATGCTAGTGTGCTTGTGTGTGTATGAGCATGTGTATTTGTGGATATTTGGATACAAGCGTGACACACATAGGCCTCTGTCCCCAGGAGAAGGGACTGAGAAGCCTTGAAGTAGCTCCCAAGGATTAGTTCATCCAATCTTCTACTAATCGCTGATAAATTCTTTCCACTGGTGAGTTCTGCTAAAGATCTCCCTCTCTTAAGACTCCTCTCACTTCAGCCTCAGATGAAAGACGTGGGGCAGAGGCAAAAAGCTGAGACGCGTGCTTCCTTTCTGAAACAAACTTAGAAATCCAAATACTGGCTACTGCTGCCTCTAGTTAGAGTACAATTGCCATTGTTTCTTCAAGTGCTACAGCAGGTGATGGTCCAGTGACTAGTGGCCTTTCTCTCATATTTCAGGTTAGAGCGCAGCGCGGGTGGGGGGGTGGGGGGGGGGGGGGTTGTGCCCTCCAGAAAGCAGTCAGTCCAATTTCCCCTCATCACCACCAGCTAGCTCCTGACAGCTCTGAGATGTGGGCTGCAATAACGAGGAACAGCAGCAGCCCACAATGTCAGCATTTTCTTTTCGGTGCTCTGTTAAACCTCTGGGCTCTGGAAGGAGGCGGGGGCCGCAGGGGCAAAGATGGGGTGCCAAGGGCGGGCTTGTTACGTTTTAATAAGTGTCATTCTGGGGCATTATGTCAACTGCACAAGCAGGCTGCAATTTCTGCACCATGCATCTTCTGTCCTTTCATGGCTCATGTTTGGGAAGCAGGGTGCAATTCTTTTCCCCCCTCCAATCCTTTATTTATGCAGGGAAGGTCGACTGAGTGTGCTGTTTTTTTCAGCACCTCGCATTTACACACGGAAGCTGCCCAGTCTACTACTGTTTGCCACCAAGAAAAGGCACAGCTGGGAGTTAAAGTCTCCATCTCAGTGGTTGTGGCTGACTATTGCTCAGTTATTTTCTCTTCCCATATTTCATGAAACACATGGGAGTTAAATTGAGGACCTGAAAGTCCCAAGCTGACTTCCCTATAGGGTATTCTTACTTGTTTCTGTCAGAATTTAATGACTATATGTGTAGAAAAACACAGCAGCCCTGTCTGGAATTCCACTGGGTCAATTCAAAGAGTGTTGGGTTCACATGGGGATAGTGGGGTGAACAGTGTACAGGTACGGCTGATGTATTAAACACATATTGGTCTTTTCAAAAGGTGTCAGATATAGAAGAGAATTCTATTGACTCTATCACAGCGAACCATTCGTTCTGTACATGTAAGACAACAGCAATGAAAAGTGGCCTTTCAACAAACCCACTCTTCTACTCTACTATTGGAACGTTAGCTACAAGGGAGTTTCCATTACTTTCTGGCAAAAGATCTTGGCACTGACAATAAACGGGGGGAGGAGAAAGGGGAGTAAAAAAAAAAAATAAAAACTGTGAAATCTGACTGGCTGACTTCCAAGTCTCCTATTCTTCTTTTTATCTGAACCCTGCCCTCACACTCTGCCTGGCTGCTTGCCAGAGAGACTGTTTTATTATTCCTGCACTTTTTTTCCACTCTGCATACTCTCTTACTTCTGCATGCTCTTTGGTTCTTGCCTAGCGCTCTTTGCTACTTTGTTCTCTGCAGCACTCTTCTATTCCCTTTCACACACCTCCCAAAACAAGCGCTACTCCATTAGTCACTCAGTCTGTTCTTATGCACAACATGCATCTTCCAACCTGTACTCATATCTATAAACTAGTTAGAACTGTATATGTGGCATTTCCCTACATGTAATAACAGAGCCATTAAATATCTGACAGGGGAAGGTTAAAGAAATTGTACCCTCTTTGATGGATTGGTTCAATTTGCACTCCCTCAGTCTTCACTTGTGTATGAGGAGGATCCCAAGTGTAGGACTGATGAGCAGCTGGGGGTGCTTAAAGAGCACTTTTTCACTCCCTGCCAGTTTCCCGTCTCAGTGTACTACAGAGGAAGCCAATGATTTATGGAGCAAACAAATCTGAAAATGAGAACGCACCACTTCAACATGCCACACTACAAACCTGCTGATGAGAGACAAAAAGAGCAGAACGTGCAGTGCACTGCCTGCTGGCTAAACTCATAGACACCTACACTCCTGCCTCCTGGGGTCCAACGCTTCTATGTGCCATATAATTTGCCATTAAGAAGATGCAGTTAATTCAAGCTTGAGACAAAGACTCCATCACATCAGTCTGGCACATGTGCCAAGATACAATGATCACTGAATGCAGGTGTTAAAAAAGTGGTGATTCAGGTAGTCACATCCTGGAAAGAACGAGATGAAGATGATTAACTGAACGTGTAACGTCTGCTGCATATATCATGCCATTTCAGCAGGTTGAATTATTATGCATCTTTATTCTCTATTTTTTTTTTGTATTCTGTCAAACACATCATATCACGCTGGCATTCCAGCAGGAGGGGAATGAGTGAGGAGCACAAGATTGACTGGTGGGTGGTAGCGATGGGTGGGAGGATGAGGGTGGAGTGGGGGGGCAAGAATATCAGTTCTGTTCTTCCCCTGAGGGGCCTAGATATGTGGAAGCAGTGGGGAGGGGAGAGCAGGTGCATGGGAATTCAGAAATCATTACATATGTATGCTACTCAGACTTATACAGCAAGCTATGGCTTGGGGAAAAATAATGCTCAAGTGGGATGGCAAGCAGTGGATATGAAAGATTGGAGAGGAGGCTAATTGTAGCCTTTTCGACCTCAGCCTGACTTTGCAAATCCAGCCTGTGTCGCTCCTTAGTCTAACTATGGTTACCCTGAGACCAGCATCAAGGTACAGGCCACACCAGTCCTCTGAGTCGTCCCTAGTCAACACTGGAACTAATGTGCTTGAACAAGACATCTAATGGTTCCTGTGAGTATCAAAGGCCTGCCCCTGGAAAGGCCTGTTCCAACAGGGGCCCCCCCGGCAACGACATGGGGAGACAACAGGATTGGGGGCTCCCTGTGTGTTTAGATCATAGCACAATCACTCAGGGAACACAATAGGCCCCTATCGTGACAAGAGCCAAAATGAGACTACACAGACCCCACATTGAGATCAATGCAGGATATTGCAGAGAGTAGTTTTCCCGAGACTTCCAATTGAAAGACTTGTTTTTGGAGTGCAACAGCTGACACATTGATTTTGTATGAGATGAGTGTAATATGTTTTGATTTTGTGGTATTTTTCTCACAGATCATTCCTCTCAGAATCTATACTGTTGGTACACTTGTCAGAATCTAGACAGGATGGGTGAAGCGGAGAGAGATTTATTATAGAAATCAAACAGCTGAAAAAAGCTGACTGAAAAAGAGAGAGTGAGCGAGAATGTCTCTTCTTCCCCACAAGGCAGTGTAATAACCTTTTAGATCATGTTTGACATTTTTAAGTTGGCGCTGTGGAGATTCTGGCAATAACCGAGCTCTGATATTAAAACCGGTTACTGGCGGTAATCTCATTGCTTTGTTTGATGATTTGCAATATGACACCCATCCCCCTCACCTTCAGCCGACATATAGCCTCCTGCTTTCCCCCTGGAGACCATCTATTCCCGCCCAGATTTGCCCTTGCCCTGACACCGGTTGCTAATGGCGCCACTGTCAAGGGAAGGCCAGTGGCAACAAGATATGGAGAACCTTCTGTTGAGCTCCGTTTGGATATTCACATGCTTTATGGCCTGACGCCTCATTTTCTACACCTAACAGTGCAGCGATTAGAGGGCTGTCCCTTCTAACAGCTGCTAGACGTGACTGTTGGGGTGACTGACAGTCCGTTTGAGTGTCTCGTCGGAAACGTGCACGTACACTGGTGGGTCACAGTGCTGTATAATCAGCCACGGTCTGGGATGAAAGCATACAGATGACTATCTGATCAAAACAGTGTCAAACATCCACACAGCCGTGTCTGACACAATGCCGGTCTGCACTTGATTGAGTGTCACAGCATTTCTGATTTACTGTTGCTCTTGATGAAGGTGAAGTCAAATTAAATGTCAACACTTGGTTGGGGGAGTGTAGCCACAGTGTGAAGTCTACAATCTGGTAGCTGCTACGATGCAAGGGCAAACGTCAGGTTGTGGAGCAGGTGAGAGTCCACAGCCTGAACTTAAGCAGGGACACAAGAGGGAAGGAGAGAAGAGGTTGAGAGGCAGCACAACAGGCTCGTTAATTAGTGTAGCACAAATGTCTTGATAATGAGGCCTAATCACCTGAGCATGGCAGCGACCATACGGCAACGGCCGTGCAGCCATACTGCCTGACTGGCCCACAGTGGAGCAGGTACCACAGGGGAGGGAAACCGAAATGCAAGGGGTGGCTCATAAGAATGCAAAACGGAAAAGCTGGAGTGTTTCTGTGACTGAAATGTGTGTGACAGCAGCTGATCTGTGTTGTGTATGCGTCTACTCTCAGGCGGCACAGTTAGGTGTTGTACCTTGGATTAGAGGCTGGTCTAATTGGCCCATTGGGCACCAGGGAAAGGGCTGAGTGAGAGCGGGGCTGCTGTGACAGCGATTTCCTTAGCAAATAAATCAGCTAGTCCCTTTCTTCAGCATATTGCTACATCTCAACACTTCTGTCATTAATGCCAAGCCTGCTCAGCTCAAGAGACATATTTACTGGCAGTGATTTGATTATGGTTGTTATAGATGGAAGCACTCTGCAGCATCACCCCACATGGTACACAAATCTCCCAAGGTAGATGTTACTGTGTTCAGAGCACTATGTGGTTTGCTTGGCAGTGTTTAATAATGACAAGGGCAGAGAGTAAATTAGGCTCTATAAAGAAAATTTGCATTCGTGTTTGAGATATAAAATGCTCTGTATAAGAATAAGTAGCTTGCTGCTTTCTGGTAAACACAATAACAGTAGTCACACAGGCAGTTGCTGTTACTCCCACAGGTGTGTGTGTGTGTTGCCATAGAGAATCATTTGTGGTGAACTGCTGTGAAGCAGGGACATGAGGAAGCTTGTCCTCATCTGCCAGCATCGATTCTGTCCGTCCCTGAAAAGTGACTGTGGCAGGAGTAAGACCACAGGGATGTGCTGAGCTTCTCTCATCCCCAGACTGAACCCTCTCATCACTGCTAGGCAGATAGCTAAGCTTTAAAGAGAACATCCCCACTCCCTGCCACTTACTCATTTCCGGATTACGCGACTGCACCACCAGCAGCCCCAATGCATGGAACGCAAGGAGGAGGTTCAACACATTATGTCATCAGAGAAAAGCTGCCACGCACAGACGGAAACTGCAGTCCGCAACCTACCACTTAGTCAAGAGGCACGCTGAGATTTAGATTGGATGGGTTCAAATTATACCCAAGAGCTGGCAGCTTAGTTAGAGGGAGGATTAACATCTACTTCACGTCAAGAGCTTTCTGGTCCTAACATCCACAAGAACATACAAACACGCACACACACATGCAACTACTTTAGATATCCTCACCAGAATCAGTGTGGGACTGCTGGCACATTGCCAACCATATTGAGACTAAAACCCACTTTGTAAACCCACTAAAACATTTGGAATCCAAGTCACAACATCCCAGGATTCCTTAGGAGCCTGGCGGATGGTATGGAGGGCAGATGATGTCAAAATTTAGATTCAGTAGTTTTTTAAATTATTAGTTCCAACAACAGACCAAAAAAAAAGTTAGATTATTTCCTAATAGATCAGGAATCGGCGAAGGTGATGAAAGCTGAGCTAAGCTAAAATGCAAACACTCTAGAGTAGGAATGAAAGCCTAATCACCATGGAGTGCCTGATAGGGGTTAAAACAGTGAGCGGTAAAGCCTGGTAAACATCTTTGGCTTCTCTGCTAATCAGCCCTTGCCCTACCCCACCTCCTCCCCCCTCCTCTCTCAGAGGGGCTGCCACTGCCTGGGCTACCATATTGTCATTAAAGACCATGGCATAGCAAGGGAGCACAGGAAACCCCAGAGCCACATCTCAGGAGGCCCCAACTGATCCGCTGAGGACGGCACTCAGTCCCAGCCACAGCACTGCTCACACAAAGGCACAAACAAACAAGCCGAAACACAGACTGCCAGGCAGACAGACATATGTGTGCACGTTCATTATATGCATCTTCAAAAGTAAAGGGAAAAAAAAATCTTTTCTAAGGGTTTCTTTTTATCTCTTGAGACAGACCGTGGAGTGGATCAGTATTCTATTTAGCTCTTCATAACACCTAAAACTGAATTCTCAGCTGCGCATTTTCTTGGAAAAAAACCAAAATGCTGGTTTCAACTAAAATCCCTCCTGCAGGCTTTTTACCAGGCAGGCTTGAGATTAATTGATTCCAAGCTGAATAGTCTGCTAAAGAGAAGGGTTTAAGCAGCAATGGAACAGAGCCTCTGTCTGCCTTGAACTATCAGTAGGATCTGTCTCCAGTGGATGCTAAAAAAACTGGAGGCAGGGCCGTAAGACAGGGAGGACTATAATCATCTCCTGCATATGTGTGATGTGCGGCAGTGGGGAGATGGGCGGCGGCAGTGTCTGGGTGGTCGAGAGGGAGGAGAGAGAAAGATACTGGGAGGCTGAATCCAAACGAGGGGGCTTTTCTGCAGGCTGAAAGCGCCTGTGTGTCTCCAGCAGATGGACTATTGTCTGCTGAGTCCTGGGGAGTGGGTGCTGAGAGCTTTCCTTGTGCCCAGGGTGGCCCATTCTTTATCCCATACTTCACCTCTCTGTCTCCCCTCAGCCTTGGGCTTTGTTACACCCTGTTTTGTTTGCTGTTGTTTTGTGCCTCACTATGTATCTCACTTTTGTTAACCTTTTCTCATACAAAACAGAGAGATTTTGTTTTCTGTTTTGGAGGGAGGGGGTCATTTTTCTCTGTACGGGTTGTTTTGTGTTGTCTGAGGAACAAGTTGGAAGGCTGGTTGTGACAGGAGAAGAATGCTGAGTCGAGCTGTTCCAGCCTGTTCGGTGGCTGTCCCTCCCTAAGGACTGGATGTAAAGACCACCACATAAATCACCAGCCACCCAAACAGGCAGGGAGGAAAACACCCGTCAGACAATGCAGCTGATTACAGCAGGAACCATCATCCATATGCACCATCAAAAATCTGCTACTGCACGAGTAAAGCATCTATAAAAAGGACTACACAGAGACCAGACTACGCTGCAGCTACATAACATATAGCCTACTCTTAACTGTTAACCTGAAAACTGTGTGTGTCGTCACCGTGTCCTATATTTTTCTCAGGCCATTATAGAGAAATCTGTCTTTACTTCAGCCATATGGTAACATTTTCTTGGCCTTCTGTGGTTTTCTGTCTTGCTCTGTTAGAGTCATTAATTACATCACTATTCTGAAGACAAGTATATCAGGATCATTCAGAGGGATCCCTTACCGCACTTAGAAACATTTCCAGGAACACCAAAGACATATTAAGCCAACGTCCTTCAACCCCCCCACCCTGACTCCTGAGTCAAACATCCCAAAACTGGCAGGACTTGACAAGATGTTCTGATGTCATGTTGTTGGGTAACCCCACAAAATCCCCCATACCAGTTAGAAAAACTCAAAAACTCTTTGAGGTCGTCTGCAAGAGTGGAATGTTTTGGGGTTGGATGAGGTGGGTGGCTTGAATAATAATCCCAGGTCTCCCCATGTTACCTCGAAACAAACCCGTAGCAGGCGAGGAAAGAGCGGAGCAGAGAAGTTAGCTTTATAAAAAGGGCCTGGCATTATTTATGACTCCCTATAAAAGCTGTAGTTAATTACAGTGTTTTAGACTTATAAATTACAGATTGTGGAGCTCCTGTTATAATTAGAGTGGTGGAGGCAGGGCCTGGGCTCGGTCTCTGGGTTGGGAGGTGGAGAGCAGCTAGGAGGCAGGGCTGCTGGCTGAGGCCTCCTCTACTGATGTGGTGAAGCCAGGCCCAGAACACATCCCCGAACAGGGCCCTGCCTGCTGCATGTGGCAACACTGGGCTGCTCTCTGCAAAAGGCTCTCTAATGTTTATCCTCTCTGTCTTTTACCAAACTGGGACCACCACGGGGGGCACTATACAGCATGCTGTAAATGCTGCCTGACACTGGCAATGCACAAATAGTTTTTGTTAGCAAAACACAGGCTTTATTTTGCTCAAAACGCCTCTTGTGGTGGATCGAATCAGTGGCTCTGTGTGACATATCTCGGGGTATTGATTGTCTTTTTGCAGCGGCTCAGTGAGGCAGAGCCAGACAGGCAGATAGACAGTGGGATGCTAAAGAGGGTTAATCCTGGTCATCCCCTCACACTCATTAGCTGAATTATCAATGGCCTTTAGCAAAGGAATACTGCAACATGTGTGGACAGAGAGCAGCCTCAGTGTGTCATGGGAGATCTCCTAGTAGCCAGGGCATGCCCTGAGGATGTCCCTGATGTCAAAGGTCAAGTCAATGGCCAGCCGTAATGCACTACCTAGTTTCAACAATATCATTAAAGGTATCAGGGAGATTTTGATGATCCTGCAGCGCTTACCCCTGATAATAAAATGCAGACTGTGGGTGGTAATAATCTGATTCAATTCTTTGTGTTTATTGTGGACTATGTGTGTGTGGAGGCAAGTAGAGACAGCATGTGCACACTATGACTGAGGGTAATGGAGTCCAACTGAGGCCATCTGGGGCACAGGAGCCAGTGGGGAGGTCAGTCTCGCCATTTCTGGTTTGTACACATTTGGCGTGAGTGCCTGAGGTAGAGCAATAGGTGTGATGTTACACCAGCGCCTCGCACTAATGCCGAGCTGAGAAGGAAGTCCCTCAGGTGGAGGTGAGTGTAGAGAAACTACTCAGGTCTACAGGGCATCTTTAGAAGCTTAGTATAAGACTCCGCTAATCCCTGGGATTCTGCCTTGTTCGGCGCGAACATTAAAAAAATACCTTCACACAAAATGTTGATTGTCTGCATCTGTTTGAAATCAATAAACAACCACTGGTAAGTGCCAATAAATTATAAACATTAGGAGTCACTCCAGATGCCTGATTTTATTCATTTATATATTTTTTTTTTCAAACCAAACCCAGTTATCCAGCATGGGGTTGTTACAGCTGAATTCTGAATCAATAAGCAGCATAATTTAGCAGAGCTGAGACAGCGGGATGACATTGTGTGCATGAGTGAAAAGGCTTCACTCGTCGCAGTGTCTAACACAGCCCTTATCAGCGGTCCTCTTCAACCGAGTAAAGGCACCTCTTTCTTGTATCCCCATCATTTCTGTACAGAGGAATTCGGGACGGGTGCTGTGAATTAGCGATGAGGGTAGTGTCACCAAAAGACAGATGCCAGCCTCTGTCGCCTTGGACCTCCCTCCCAACTGCTTTGTGCGACCCACCAGCCCCCCCATCCATATTCCTCTCCAATTCTTTAGCCTGGCCGCGGGCTACAGGCCCTCTCTCATTAGGGGCGCTGACAGGCCCTGTCCTCACCCTGATCCCTCATCATTAGAGCATGTAAATCTCCCTGTCACACATACAGGTACACACACTCACACACATATGCTGCAGACACATTATCTGCCGTGGGGTTGGCGGTGGGGGTGGCAGGGGGTTATAATCACGTTCACCTGAGAAATAGGAGCCACTAACCTCAGGACCCAGCAGAAACGTTGGGTTCATGCATATGATTAACATGAGTGAGAGAAGTATTATGACAGAAAATACAATTATACGCAAACTCAACTGCAGTCCTGTGTGGTGTTGATTGCAAACAAAAGCATAATCTTTTACTCAGGGCTGAAGTTCTTGCACTATAAATACAGTAACTGTTGTAAAATTATCAAATAGGACCACACATAAAAACACACACAGACAATAGGAAAGACACAGATACAACAAGTGCATGTTAAGAGAAGCAACCGAGACAAAAGCAGCGAATCTGGAGGGCAAGCATCTGGTGGGTCCCGACTGGATTGGTGCACTACTGCTGCTGCATGTATAATTCAGACTAGCCCTCTCCTCTTTCCTTTCCTCCAGCCATGTAAACGAGCCCAGACACAGCATATGGAGGAGAGGATAGAGGGGAGGAGGAGAGGGGAAAGAGGGAGCGAGGGAGATGTGTGAGGGGAAAAATATGGAAACAAGGACAGAGGAGATATAGGGTGCTACAGGCAGGGCGAGAGGCAGGAGAAGAGGAAAAGAGGTACCAGAGGAAGATGAGCGAAGTTGGTAAAACAAGAAAGTGAAGCGGGCGCGGAGTGTGGGGGATGTGCCCCCCCCCCAAAAAAAAGAAGCTAAAGTCTAAATCCCATCTTGTTCATTTCACTGCACGACAATTTCACAGCACAAAATGCAGGCTCCATGCTGAAAGTGTTCATTACTTTGCGCTCTAAAGGGGCCTTCAAAGGAATATCACAGTTATTTCAGCCAGATCCCTTGGGACAATTCTAGTACCCATCAGCTTATTCTGAGAGCAGTTATGAGTCTAGGTGTGACTGAGGAGTGCATGTGTACATGTTCACATACTGTATGTGTTCATATGTGTGCGTATGAGTGTGTGTGAGTGTGTTATACGTGCAGTGAAAACTGAGAAAGTGCATTTACATGTGGTTATTATGGTTTATAATGAGCCCAGAAGGCAAACCTTACTCAGCAGCGCCTCATCACATTAAAGAGGAATTATATGAGGAGCAAACTTTAAACACAATCAGCTGTTCTCTTCCAGAATAAAGATGTAATAACCTAATAGAAGTAAAAAATGACTCACCTGAATGATGAGATTTGGGAAAGGACAGCGTCATCAGGCACGAGTGGCGGGAAGGAGAATAAGAGACAAGAGGGAAACATTAGGGAGAGTACTGGAGTTCATAAATATGAAACACAGTGTGTGAGCAAGCATTTTATATTCACTCTAAAATGTATGCTATCTCTTAACCACTGCGGTGGAACAGACTGGATTTACACGTAGCCTAATATTGTTTACTACTGGACTTTCCTGGCACAAAACAGGTGTTGAATAATAAAGACAATCTTCCCGATAAGAGCTTTCATCAGTGCAGTTTGTAGCTACATTGCAGTCATGTATCTAAAGCCATAAGTGTCAGATACAGATTTAAAAGAGGACATACTGTAGAGAGAGTGTACGCAAGAAAAAGAGAGACGCAGAGAGGAGCAGAGGGACAAAGAGATAGAGGCTAAGCGAAAGAGAGAGAGAGAACGAAGAGGGCAGAGAAATCATTAATGCAAATGCACCCCAGAAGCCAGATAGACTGGAGTTATCGGAGGTTACTGCTGTTTTTGGAGGGTGTTAATTGTTATTCATGATGCTGTTGGCTTGAGCAGGGACTGGGGCTGGTTGTTTTTGAAGTGCTGGATCAGGCAGGGATTTATTGACCATCGCTGCTGGGGGTACAGGCCCACAGAGAGATGTCAGTCAGGATGGAGGAGGACTTCGGGGGGTAGGGAAGGTGGAGCTGGTGGTGGTTATAGGTCAAACCTCCAACCTCACATCTACTGTGTCTTCCTGTATGCCTGTAGCTGTGCAGAAAAACCACAGCATACAAAAAGGGCCATCTCTGGCTGCATGTATTTGCCCCCGACGACTGAGATCTACAAATTCAACAATCTTTGTCTGACCATAGAGGGTTTGTTAGCAAAGACACCATTTTCTTATTCCTGACTATGATTTACTGAAATCCTTTCTGAACTACAAGGGGCAACCTTGTCTGCTGTCTCGGCTCCAAGTGTACTCACAGGCATGTGTGTGCCTCTGCGTGTTCACACAGGGCAGGTGCATGCCTGTCAAAATGCATGTGTGTATACGTGTGCACATGCAGGGGATGAAAATACTTTTGTGCGTCTGTATGCTGCTAATTGCAGGCATGCGGCTATGTGTCCGATTTATAATGCCGAGTCCTGAGAGAGTGACCAAGCTGAGCTGCCCCTCCCCCCCACCCAGAAAAACCCACTCACATACACATATGTGGACAGAGTCTGTCAACAGGCCTGTCAGAGCAGAGGACTCCCAACATCCACTCATTCAACACTACTGCCACTGTGCAGCATTAACAGCAGTGTGCATGTTAGCATTGCTTTCCAATAATATTCCCCTCAGTCTTCCCCTCCTTCACTGAAAACAACCAGTTGTTCACTATAGACGGATAGATAGATAGATAGATAGATAGATAGATAGGTAGATAGATAGATAGATAGATAGATAGAAAGATAGATCACTGAGAGAGACACTGCACAAGGGAGTCAGAGAGAATGACCTTTTCCTGTCTATAAAATGACCTACTTCAAAGGAAACAGAGTCAGGGACAGAGGGAGGGAAGACATGAGCAGAATCAGAAAGGAGATACGGGTAAATAAATAAAGAGCCCCACTGGATGATAACATGACAGTGGCCTCAGTGTCTTTTTAACCACTGAGCAAATATGCATAGGGACAGGCAATGTTGGCTGACAGGTGAGGCAGGGAAAAGTCTAGATAAGAAAGCTATTGCCTTGGCCTGTTGCTCGTATTATCTCTGCTAATCTCTGTGATCCACTGGTCTTAACAGGGAATTTGGGCTTGCTCACTGGTTGTAAGGAAAGTCTTAACATTGGATTTCTTTTCTTTTGGATTTTTTTTTTAATGTGTGTTTAACAGCATAATGTGGTCTGCTCTGTTTGTTTTTGAACAACAGGATGAGCCAGCACGATGTCAACAGCTCAGTCAGTGATGAAACCGGTGTACAGTGCTGATGCAATTTGTTAAAACGAAAGTTGAAGTTTCTGTGGTGCCTTGTCTTTTTTTTTTTTTGTTACCGGCCTCTCTCTGTCTCTTCTCTCTCTACCCTTGTCTCCTAGCCTCACTGCGTCCCCCCTCTCCACATGACCTTGCCTAACCCACCATTGGGCTTTCCTCTGACGGAGGGGCAGCCAGGCAGAATTTATCCGTCTGAGATCAAAAAGGGGGAAAGAAAAAAAAAAAAAAAAAAAAAAAAAGCCAATGGAAGCTGGCTGAGGAAAGATTGCATATCCAGGCGTGAACCCCAGGACAGGCGCACAGGTCAACAGACTCCCAGCACTGACATTAGAAAGCTTTCATTCAAGCACACAAGCATCAGAGAGATAAGTTTTTGTTTAATTTTTTAAATAAAATCTACATATCATCTACACATTGTGCCTGTTTCTGTCACATCTATCTGCCTCCTGTCCTCTTGTCACTTTTGTCAAACACACATGAATGCAAAGACTCATGCACACACACTCACATACATACACACATATAGCTCTCACTCCTATCTGTATGACACTGGTCTCGGGGGAATGCCAGTGAGGTGTGAAGAGTGTGATGGGATCATAGGGAGCTGTGGCCTCTCTCCACCAATTACTCAACAATCTGGCCTTGTCCTAATCTTCCTCTGAAAACACCCGGGTTGGAAATGATGCAGAAAACAGCAGGTTGCCCACCAGGCCGCACAAGCTAATCCTGGTGCACTGGAGTGTGTTCACTCTCTTGCTTTTATAAATACTAATACACTTCTATGTCTCGCGGGTCCATGTACACATTCGGTGAAACCTTTGGTCTTCTTAAAAGAGGCGTAGATTCTATCAGTATAGCTCTGTCCACGGCCATGTAGTCAGTCCTAAGCTTGAGCGCTGTATCCTCAGGCCACCTCTTAATAGGTCAGACACAACATCTGGCCTTTTAAAAGCACTAAGTACAATACCTAGAACATTATGTATAAAATTAGAAAGCTTTTACACAGTTGTTATGTATGAGGTAGTATGCCACTGCTGGAGATATCTCATGAGTCACTGAGCAACTACTGTGAAGCCCTTTTTACTCTGGCACTGATGCCAGCAGCAATAGACCAAATCCCAATGTTTGTTTACATTAACTTCCAGGTAGAAAACCCCTGTATCACACATAAAATGTAATCATGCTGAGCAAACGCAGTCTCAATTGGTATGTTTTTAGCTAAAACCCTAAAGGCCCACCTAAAAAATCAATATCTGTGTAAGTGTTCATAGTATTTAGAATATTTTTAGCACATTACCTTGCCATAAGGCAGCCATTTCTGAAACCGTTATCTCAAAGCCACCAGACTCCAGTGAAACCGGTCCTTTTAGAACATGGGAGTTGCTGGACGACCGCTGCTTCGATCAGTCAGTGTGTGCTATGTAAAACGGTGAGAGTGTTAAAATTATAGCGTACACTTAAAATCATATTGATTTTTCTTAGGTGGCGAAAAGACATTTTGCTGCGGCCCCCATCCACAGCAGTACACTGCTTAGCTTCTGTGCCAGTGGTTTTGGCAAAGCAAAGCAACATAGTACATAAAATAAGCAGAAACTTCAGATAGGTTGGACCACTATGTTCCACTATATATATTTATACTTTATAGCTATGGCTGAATATAACAGAAATAAACAAGTTTGCTGATTTCACACATCGCCGAAATTCATAACAATGGCCACCTGTCTACCTATAATTGTTAGCACAATGTCACTGTGATTCTAAACCTACATTACCAAACATAAAACCACATGGACTTACAGAAGGTACAGTTTACCCGATTGTACAGCCTTTCTGAATATAAAAGACACAGCATACAGTAAGAAAAAAAAAATCAATGGAGGGTCCAATTGAATTTCAGTCAACATCACCCCGTGTATGCATCAGTCATCGTCTACCCATCAGTAATCTAATGAGAATTAACACCTCAAAAATAGCGTATGATTTCCATAAGTTAATCAGGATTGAAAATGACTGATGGCTTTAAAGGCAGCACTAAAAATACTGAGCAGCCCAGAGGCCTGCCTTTGATCCCAAAGCTCAAATTAAATTGATTCTAAATGTTTCAGACAGCTTCCACTGTGTCCTTCAGATTCAAACAATGATTTCATCAGGCTCTCATCACATGGCGCTGCCTAAAGCTATCTGGATGGAACCCGTTTCTTGATCCTTCCTCTGCCAGAAGGAGAGACATGTCTCTGTCTCTCCATATAAATAAGTGAAAAGTGAGGTTAGTCCAACTAAGGGCAGAGCAAATAAATGAATAATAAAAGGAAAATTGGTTGTCAGTCAGCTTGAGTGTATTGTAACAGCTGTGTGATAGAGTGTTTCAGATGATGGTGTTGCTTGCTGTTTGTGCCCTATATCCCTGGCAAGTCAGTCCAAATTCTAGTCTGGCCTAGCCCAGCCCAACCATACCAGCCACTACATGCTATCACCATGGCCACTGAACTTCACAGGCAAACATGCAGAATATTTTTACCCAAGCCATACCATCCCAACCCCACAACAGCTGTTCTTCATCCTGTGGCTGACACTCACATCTGGTGTCAAGGCTCTGAACAGGCCAACAACAAAGGCTGTTCTCTTTTGAGCTGACACTACACAGAGAAGGATAGGCAGCTTTCAGCATACAGTCATTTCAATAAAGCCTGGGGCTGCAGTGACCTCCATCATTCTCTCAGCTGAGCACCTGTCCTCCATGTATCGAGGGTGCTCCCCCACGCTAAGGTGAAACGGTATATCTCTTATTTTATGGTGAGGATTAAGAACTCCTTCTCCCCCCTGCCTTTCTCTCAACCACCACGCCTCCTGCACTAAATTACTCCACACAGCATCACCCCGGCTCCCATTAGCCCTTTCAATCTGCTTGCCTTCAGCATGACGAGCCCTGGAGCTATAGGGGATGGTAATGATCTGTGTACACTCCACATTGTACCCCCCCTCCCTCCTCCATATTGCCATCACCCCTCTCTCAAATATGCACCCTCGAGAGATATGTCCCACCTCAAAACCTTAACGCTGTATTCAAGACTTGTCTCGGTATCTTTGGTAACCCGTTGCGTGGACTAGACATGCACCAAATTGAAGTGGGCTTTCTTTATCTGCTGCGATGGTGGTGGAGGGGGGTCTTCAAGAGGCAATCCTCCAGCCTATCTCGACGCCCCCCTCAGTCTCCGAGCAGACACCCCTATCCATTAGTGACGGAGAGGGGTGGAGACCCTGTAAATTATAGACGAGTTCCACACAGTGAACAATGCTGCATCCACTCTGCATTCACCGCCACATCTGCATTCCTCTACAGACCAAGACACAAACTCAACCTTTCAGACGAGTTTCCTATATATCAAAACCCGGCGGAGATATAAATAAAAGATACACTGTTAAGATTTTCTGCACTCTTTGCTCTCAAAGAAGATCAATATTCCTCATAACTATTGTTTGACTGTGGGCATGAGAAGCTTTCTATAAGTGTGTTTTGAGCTAAAAATAGTTTGATGTATAAATGTGGATCTTATGAGCTGCCCATTGTGGGTGACATTAACATGCAACAAGACAGATCGGCCGTGTTGGCACACAAGCGCAGGTTATGAAAACAAGTCTAAATCATCTTTGTTGCGGTGGAACCATCCTCGGCTTTCTGTTCGGTGAAAAATGAATGCCGATAATTAACATTCCTCTCTCAGCATCCTTTCCATTAAACTTGCATTAATGAAAGCTCAAGATAAAGACTTGAAATATTCTCTGTCACCCTTATTCTCATTTCCAGAATGAGGCCACTCTAAAGCCACCATTAGCAATTATGCTTTGTGTCTCCAGCATAATATTTTATCTTGTATAATCCTCAAAACGATTTAAATCAGCTGAATGAGAGTGTTGGTATTTGGTACCGGCTTTGAATGAGAATGCGTCCGGTGGTACCTGTTTGGGATGGAGCTCATCCTCTGTGGTCTAAGCTGTGCTGCTTTACTCCCAGACTGTGACCAATAGATTGCCTCCCAGAGAAAAGTGAATTTATGATGAGAAAAAGCGAGAGGGATTCAAAGGTAAACACAGCATGAAGCCACTGCTACAGAGGGCTGCAACATCCCTCCACTCCAGCTTGTTTCACAGTTCAGTTTCAGCTCTCTCTGCCTCTGTATGTTTGTGAGATTCAACTCAGACATGTCATTTTAATCAGCCCCATTCAGCTCTTATTTCTATATGCATCACATTAGTCTTGATTATTGATTTGGGAATTCTTAACACCAGGTGTGTGGTGGTGACTTGACGGTGAAATGAGTAGAAATGAGATGCCTTTACTTTCCACAACCCCCCTCTAGTACCAAGCAATATTCCCCCTAGATGGGCTTTCGTCTAATCCTCAAACACTGTGTACGTGTGTATCCATTAGCAGTGTGGCCTGGAGGCCTTTCTACAGCCCCTAACCCAAGAGGTACCCTCATACTCTCCATGGGGGAGATCAGGTTAATATTATATTGGTGAGCGAGACAACATTTCTTATTTATTGAAAGGCAGTCTAGCATGAAAGAGTGTTTGCAGGCAGGCCAGTGGATTACCTGACCCCATCTCCCCTTCTATCAGATCACTGCGGACCCCAATAACTTCACATACTATTGCTCTGTGAGAGGGACAAAGGAGAGGATAGACAGCAGCTTTTTTAACCCCTCATCCGCCTCATTGACCACTTTAAAACACTGCTGTGCTTGTGACCAAGAAACCAGTACAGCTAACCTGATTATTTACAGGCTTCAAACATTTGATATGACACTGAGGTGTACTATTTGAATACAAAACCACGGATACTTGAAAAGAATGTCTCTCTAGGAAGCTGTTCAACCCAATTTCAGTTGGCTACACATCATAACATTTTTTTCTCAGATTCTTCCAGCGGCAGCTCTCTTTTCATTTTTGCCACTTAAGTTATTTGTCACTTATTTGCCACTACTTCTCTTTTGACATTGAAAGAGAGAGGGCAGCGGCCTCTCTGTCCATGATGCAGCTTTTAAGAGAGAAAAAAAAAATCATGCCGTCAATTTTTTTCTTGGCAGTTTCAAGGGCCATCGTGGATGGACATGTTGGAGAAGCACAAAGACAAGAACTACTTAGTCTGACTATCCACTCATGATGGAGAAGAGTGAAATGATGAAGCGAATGAAGAAGGACAAAGGGGGCATCAAGAGAGATGAAGACAGCGGGACTGGGCAGGAAAAGGGAGAAAGAGGTGGTGGAAAAAGAAATCAGGTCTGATGACCTTGAAATGAACAAATCTTTATTGAGGAAAAACAGACTGAAGAAGATAGGGAAGAGGTTGTGTGTGAATCAGGGTCATTATTGGGTTGAATTTATGATAGGGTGTAAAACATGACATAAAGTCCTTGGAAAGTACAGCATGGAAAACCCAGAGAAGCCTGTTCCCTGGGAAGAATAAACCACTCCAGAGAGCAGACACTTTATCTTATTAAAAGAACTAATCAGAGCCAGATTAACTTTAACAAACTCCAGGGACAAACAACCAAATGAGTCTATGCTGATGTACTGCTACTTCAAATACTGATGAAGATACAGGGGGAAAAAGCCTTCATCCTTCGTAACCATGCCATCACAGCCCATGTGAATGGGAACAGTCAAAGTGGTACCAACACAAGGACTCTCTGAATGAGTGTGTTGTGGTGCACCTGGCACTATGGACGACCTGCAGTGGCTCAGACAGCGCAAAAGAGAGATCACAAAGAGATCTCAACAGTCAGCGGGCATTCAAAAAAAGGGGTGGAGGGCTCTGTTGGCTCTCATGTTACGATGTATTATGTAAAAGCACTTACTCTGTCCTTTCCACTTATTTCACAAGCACTGCTGGTTCCCCTCCCCTTCCCCAAAGTCCCCAGTTTCACAGCTAGCCAGTGGACCTGACTTCTGTTTGACCCGTTTCTGCTCGACATGACTCTTTACCCATACTGTAGATCCATGCTCATAGTCTCTTTGTTCAACAGAGCCACTCAGTGGAGAATCAATGCTGAGCAGAGAGTGTCTGGAAAGAAATGGCTCCAGGAACACTTTTATATTAAACACCCCCTGCCAATTAGGTACTGTTAAAAATTTGCATATTGAATTTCAATGTGCGGAGCAGGACCGTAGGATACCGAGCTATCAAAGGAAAAGCCTGTAATGCTGACTACCACAGTGCTACATGCCCTGGCTATATTTCAGCTGTTTGCAAGAATTCAATTTTGATGTTGATAGGAGCAAGGGCATTATCCACTTAGAGTTATTAATTTGGCTGTTCTCAGGAGGAGCTGGGGGGATGTTGATGCTTTCACACTGCAGATCCATAGATATTCACAGGCTCTAATTGATTTGGCCAGTGTGGATTCTCAGCTGATAAGATATTGTGTTGCAGGCGAGGCATGCATGGGTAAGCAGCTGTGTGGTGTTTGTTCTAATGGCTGACAGAGCAGAGACGGGGGTGGTCAAACACTTCTCACTCCTGACCCATATATTTACACCCCTTTTGACAGAGCCTCAGGCCGAACTCAATAACAACTACTAGAATATTCACATTGAAGATGGTGAAACTGGAGCACTAGTCTTGGTAAAATGATTTGGAAAATGAAACTTATTAGTTAACATAAAATAGGATAAGGAAGAAGTGTAATTATACAGATAATGCTTGTTGAATTGGACACTCAAAAATATAATAAAAAGACCACATGATCCCAAATAAAGTACTATTTTACTGTTTCAAAACAAAACTATCTTTTGGGCTCTGTAGCAAAACAAAAGCCAAACCAAGCATCTTAAAGCGACGATAAAACAAAGGCCTAATGAACTGACTTTGCCACTTCTGGTGGTGCCTCTCTGTACACAAATAAGGAAGGGGCCCTCTCTCCAATTAGGCTTTTGTGTGCACTGTGGTGGGATGATTATCATGTATTTTTCATGTGCCCCCTCCATCTTTACGCTTGGCCTGCAGGTCTAACATACAATAACACAACATCCGCACAGCCTCACTACAGCATGTGCACACTCACACACACCCACACGCACACAACCACTTGCACACAGACTCACTCATTCACAGACACCACATGCATGCAAGGAAGCAAAACCACATTTACACACTGAGGGGTAAAACAACCCTGGAGTCACGTCACAGAATATCACTTGATTCCGAATCAGCTGTCACAGGATTATGCACAAGGAGTGCATAGTTTGCACACACACACACACACACACACATACACATCTAAAATTAAAAGAAAAATAAATAAATTAGGCTGAGTGTATTTTGACAGGGAGGTAGTAAGAGCACAGAAGCAAGAGGTACTCCTGAATATTTCAACAGAAAACAAAAAGGAGGAGTTGGAAACGTGCTGGCAAAGGCATGCCAGATGTCTGAGGATTTAATGGGGGGTAAATGGAAATCAATCCCTTTCACTGCTCAAGACGCCCAATCACAACACATTGTTTTAATGGTCCCACTGGATGACATCCACATTATATGAGGAAGGAAGCCGGCTCCGCTGCTTACTATTATTATACCCAGTGGTTACAAGCAAAGACAGACAGATAAATGAGAAACACTATGGAACACACTTAGTGGATAACAATAAGACAGACTATGGGAGCGTTTAATGCAGGTTCCTTACTTTTAAAAAGAGGTCTACTGAGTAGAGTTCTCAAAGGGGACTGAATTATTTATTTCACATGTTTAGTGTTGCTCCTATTTCATCTTGGGTTTGACCAATTACAGTGAGAGGAAAACAAGGAAACTGCAATGCATGTTAAACACTTGACAAACAGATGAGGGAACTCCATAGTGTAAATACAGAGAAACAGTCATCTAAACTCACTTCTGTCTACTGCTTTGGATTAGCTCTGAATATGACCTGAAGTTTAGACTGGTATTAGGATGTACAGTTGCTGATACTCCAACATATGGTGTGATGGCGTGACATATGTGCTTTAAGAGGCAAATGAGCTCAGAATCTCATTGTGCCTACCTGTGGTCTATACTCCCTGCGTCTGAATAAAGGAGTCAAAGCAGAGCATTTAATGGGAGCCGACACTATGGGGAACTTCATGTCACCAGAGACAACACAGCAAATTAGCTGATAATTAAATTTTTCTCCATTAGGGAAAGAGCAGAGTAATAACTCACACAGTAGGACTGCCAGCTCCATTAATGTCTCTATTCTCCTCATGTGGGAGGATAAAGGAGTGAGACAGGGATGTCAACAGCTCAAAAACACACAGGAAGACGAGAGGAGATGGAGGAGGTCACATTCTCATAAAACCTTAATGACTGCATGAACAGTATGACTGTATGTTCATTGTTTTGTTCACACAGCATTGAAAAGAAAGAGTGAAGTAGTTGGCTGGCTGTGCCATTGATTATCACAGCATTGGCCACTTGTCTCTTTTCAGTACAGGTGAAGCTAATTCTTGCAGACTGTGTGCATGTGTGTGTGTGCATGTGTGTGTGCAAGTGTGTGTATGTAATCACCCAGCTGTTGAAGGGGCTTTAGCCTCCAGCTGTTAGCCCGGTGATGACAGCGGTCCATGGCCCCACCTTCATGCTCACTGATCCGGGTAATTACCTCGTCCATCTGACCCCCCCTCCCTTCTCGACGCAACTACGCCGCCACCACACCACTCTGACCGAGCTGGCTGTCACAACACCAATGAGGACTGGCCTGAGACTGAGGTATATGGATGATGTGAAACAGCTCTATCACACCACCACCCTTACAGTCATCATCTCTGCATGTTTATGTTGTAATATAAAGGTGAAGGTTAATGGATAGAGGTAGTAATTGTTGAACTCTATTCAT
The DNA here is from genome assembly GCF_006386435.1 of Epinephelus moara. Taxonomy (NCBI): domain Eukaryota; kingdom Metazoa; phylum Chordata; class Actinopteri; order Perciformes; family Serranidae; genus Epinephelus; species Epinephelus moara. The sequence continues at coordinate 29,075,463 of NC_065507.1, forward strand.
GCTGGCTATCGTAAAGCCACCTTCTGCGTAACAAAGGGAGAGAGAGACATTTAAAGTGGAGTGACCCTCAGCTGTCCTCGCTGTTAGCCTAGAGGTAAAGTTCACTGCTTCCATGTGGCCCCACGACAATCTCTGACTCCTTCAAAGGAGGTGGACGCACAATCAGTCCTGGCAGGATTGTCCTCAACAACTGATGACAGGGAAGAGGAAAATGAGAGACGGGGGACACATGCTGAGCCAAATACCTTGCCATCCTCTTCTCCTCTATTGCTCCTACCTAACAGTCTCTGTGGCTCTCTCTACCAGTGAGCAGAAACAAGAAAGACCCGGATGATCAGTAATTTCACAGCTGACAGACTTTCCTTTCCCTGATTTGATATCATTTGTAAAAAGAAGGTAAATCTCCCTGCTCTACGTCTCTCCCCAGTGGGATATAATGCATTCTGTTCATCTCATTTTCTGGGATACTGGGAGTGCGCAACAGCAGGCCAATCTCAATTGGGCCAGCCAGGAGGGGTAAAGGAGAGCAAATCGAGGTAAAGTGGAGAATGAAATTAAGACAATAGCTGTGCATCTGCCCCCCACCCCCCCTGGGCTCACTGGTGTGTGTATGTATAGTATGTGTGTTTAGAAAAAGTAATGAAAGGCAACTGTCTCTCCCCAGCCCATGTGAATATAATTAAGGCTTTACTATCGGCAAACACCTGGACATCTGGCCCTAATTCTTAACATCCTATTTCTCACAGAATCCGGTTTCATCCAAAACAGCATCTTGTGTTTACATTTGTGTGTGTTTATAGCTGCACATACAGTGTAGGGTGATTAGTATGCGCGAGCAACACTTCACATCTGTGCTTATCCTAGCTTTCCCACCCTGTACTTGACTGGGCAGCCTGGCTATGTCCCAGTTCCCCCAGTGACCCCCCCACCTCCTGTTTCCACCCTGGAGGCCTGCGTCAGCTGGACTGGACTGGGGATCAATGCCGGGGAAACAGCCTCATAATGGGCCGGATTAATGATGAAAAATTTGGTGTCATCCAGTGAGCTCCGGGATATTTATCACAAGGGGAAGGGTGGGTTGCCAATAGGAGCCTCTTAGCACCCTCCTGACCTGGGAGGCTGGTGGCAGGACAAGAGTGTAACTGTGGCTGCTACTGTCTCCAGCTGGAGCCCTAATGGAGGTGCTCTCTGGAGCATATTCTCAGAGGAGGATAGATACTCTTAAATGGATACTAGAGCTGTTGCTGCTGCTTTTTATAGGCCAGAGCCACTGTTTCTATTTGAGAATGCAGCTCGCTTGAACGAACTGTCTGCAATCAATCTCACACGCAGGAACGCTTTGCATGTCTCAGGTTTTTCGCTCCACCTTTTTTGTGTAATAACCCTCTGAGGACAGAAAAAAGGGAAATGCTATGAGAGCGCACTAATATTCATTTCTCCCAACTGTGACATTGGCAGCTTAAGAGAGAAAAAGGCAATTTGAAGGAGAATAAATGCATTCAAGTGCATTTATCAGGAAAGACAAATGCCCATCCAAGCCTATAGCCCCATCCTAGTTCTCCATTATTTGAAAGACAGATAATACACATAGACACAATCTCTTACGGTACAATCATGGTCTCCTGAGAGAGGTCTTTCACAAGGCCTTGAGGATGGATTGGGCCAAGTCTACTGGTCTCCTGGTGACTGAGAGACAAGGCTATTATGGGCCTGTCAAAGGAGGAGTGGCCCTAAGGAATCTACAACCACAGGACTTGAAGTGGTTCTCCAATTACCTTTCAACAACCAAAAGAAATGTAGCCTTGGAAGGAAAGATCTCAACAAAAGCCTGCATGAAAGCCCTTCTTGTTGGTCTTGCATCTGCCACATAAAGAAACATAACATCTGCTTTGGTCTCTGTTGTCCAGCAAACGACTCTGTCCTTTATATACAGTTTTTCATTTTCATACATTTTCATGAGTATGGTAAATTGGGCTGGGTATCTGCACTCGATATCTTTAAGGGTATCTACCGAAATAACCTCATACCAAGTAGCATTGAAACCGTCCTGATTACCTACCAGATCAGCATACTTTATATACTTGTGCCATGCCCGGAGCTGCTCTCCTTGGCATAGAGTCTGTTCAACATCTGCCTGATTAGCACAAGCTAACATAGGCAACAGCGGCTAACATCCAACACCAAGCCATTAAACGGTCCCAAAAAACTTACACCAAAACGCCTTGACTCTGTTGTTAAAACCATTAATAACTATTAGGTATCATTAACTGTGAGATGCTAACAGTTAGCCCTGTCAGCGTGTGTGTGCAGCTGTATGGACTAACAACTGTCCCCAGCGCAGAGCTCCCACTCCCACAGCAGCAGCTACAACCCATACGATCGGTGGTGTGGTGAAGCTGATACTGCACAAAATGACCATTGAAACTGTTTTAAATATTCAGAATCATTATGTATTGATAAATCAATATTTTGACAACATTAGTGTTGCAATATAGGCTTTTTAAAGCTTACTATAGTCCATAAAGTTTAAATTATTAATAGTTGTCCATCTGCTTGGCTTTATGCAATACAAAGTATGTGTTGGTACAAGGAAAAAATAAGGTATGCCTCAGAGTGAGCAGAGAGGCCGGTGCAACCCCTTGAGGGTCTATTGTTCTATTTGCATCCACCTTGTTGTGACCCTCACTCTGGGACTATCTGTCTGGCTCTGTCTGGACATCACTTCAATGCTCCTCAATGCCTTCTGTTGTTATTTGTTTAATGCTTTCTCTGCCTCATTGTTTCCCTCAGTGGTATGCCAGCTTTGACCCTGAGCACTAGGGATCTGTCAGTCCTAAAAATCGTAGTCACCAATCGTTTTTGTCATCACATTCACTGCAAAGGAGGACAAAAGACGAGACACTCCTCACCAGTTTACCAAGATGACGGCATCCCCTGCCCCATCATGCCCAAAATGTTGATTCCTCGCTTTCTGGCCATAGCACAGCTATAAATCCCATGCAACCATGGCATTAATGGACATAAGGCCTCTATCCAGGAATGTGGAGCATAAGCAGATATCAGGGCCTGAAGCAGGGGTGGGGGAGCGGGGGGCAATTAAGTGTGTGGCGCAGGGAGAAGTGCAGGTGTGTGGACTGGTGATAAGGACAGTGGTGCTGCCATTACTCATCCCCCACCAACAACAGCAAATAGACTGCCAGCAGATGACGGGTCTGCTCTGGCAGCCTCCGAAAGCTTTTCCTCAGCCGGAGAGAAGAGTGTGTGGCGGAACAGAGTGGATAAGGAATAGATAGCAACGAAAAGCGCATTTCATCACGCCAGGAAAGACAGGGGGAAAAATGGTTGTATGCAATATTGTAGAGGGAAGAGTCGTTTAGAAAAACGAGGCGATTCTGCAGGCTGGCTTGTTTCAAAGCAATTAAGATTAATTAAGTGTTGCTGGTGGCACTTCATTTTTGAGATACTAGGTTTTATTATCACTAAAGTGCAGCATTAGAGAGCCATGCGGAGACATAATTTAAAAAGAATGTATTTATAAAAATATAAAACAGATTACCGCATTAGTCTATAAATCAACCTTTTCAAGATAGTAACTATGAAGAAGAAGATATCCCATTTTCTCCCATGGTTAATGGACATCCGGCCAAGCTGTGACAGATGATTCAGGCTGTGATTAAACAGAGGTAAAAAAGTGGTAGGCACATATTTTCTGTGGAATTGAAAACAGAAAGCAACATAATTGCAAAGTTCGAGCAAAAATAAACCCATTAAGTTCTGATAATAATTAAAAATACAAAAGAATACAGGTTGTTTAACTGCAAAGCTGCTTGCTGACACTTAACCCAAATAAATGCTTAATTAAGCCGGTATAGTTAGACATCTCTTCAGTGGTTATTCATTATTTGTTTGACTAACTATAATAAAAGCACAAAGATATCCACATTCTAAAAGAATATAATTAAGAAACGCATGAGAGGCATTTCAGCACGATCACCTTAAGAGCTAACACAATCCTTATCCCCTACATTCCTGAAAGAGAGAAAATTGGTGGATTGCCAAAAGAGGTCAGTTTGAGTATCGTTCTGCTGATATGCTGACAGAGTCTACTTTGTCAACTAGATACAGTAGTTCATCCACAGTCTAGCAGTGCATCAGTCTGCCCCGAGGATCTTGGTGGCCCCTTTCTCCCGGTCAGCAGATACTGTGTTGTCTCTCTGGCCTTGAGGCTAAGGACATCCTGTCTGCCTGTCTACTAGGGCATCCGCGGAGCACGACAAGCAGATGCATGCTGTTTCATGTGTAGCAGCATGCATATGGATGTGCAGGTTCAAGCACTTGACAAGGGATTGAGACCTGTGAGGAGAGCATCTCTGCTGAGGGACGGAGGAAAAGGGCATCTCTTGGCTGTGACAAACTTATTGTCATCTGTGACATTTATCATTGTCCCCTTCATATCTGTGCGCCATCATTCCACTTCCTCTGTTTAAGCAAGCTCGTGGGTGGCAGGGTGTCACACTACATGGATGTATGTCTGAAGATTTGTACCTGCTGCTAAAAATTCATAAGGGACATTGAACTTTGTGAGGGAGAAAGCGGGGGAAAAGATTGCAGGCAATTCCAGTTTTTACAGAAATAAATCTATAAGCACTTTTTTTCCACTGTGCTCCTTTCATTCTCACTAATATGGCTTTTGGATGCTGATGTCAGCAGTTCCTTATTCCCAGCCGCAGAGCCTTGAAACCCAGCACTCCTCCCTCTTACTGGCCTCCGGCAGTCCACTAGCGAGGGCGAAGCAAAATAAAAACTAGGTCTATTTAACCAAGAAGAAAAACAACTTGGCTCGGTAGACAGATCTGAACATACACTGCACTCCAGTGTACAAACTAAAATCCATACGAGTGCAGTTAAAATATGCAAATACAGCACATTTAGAGGATCTGTGCAGACTGTGGCAAGTAGAGGACAAGAAAGAAGCTCTGGCTTCCAGACAGGGACCGATGCCACCTCACTCTTCCATCCCTCTGTCACCTGCTTGGCATCCTCACTGTTTAATTAGCTGGTAGTAATCAAATGGTAGGAGATTAAGACCCCTAAAATACTGTAGGCAGATGATAAATCCTCAGGAGACACAAAGGCCTTGCGGAGGGAAAACAAAACACTGAAACTGTTTATTATGTTGAGTTGGAGGGAAGACTGAGTGAGACAGAGGGTGAGAGAGAGAGTGCTTATCTCAAATTTACCAAAAAACCCGGTGGAGAAAAACAATGTGTAAATCACCTCACCAAGCAGAGGGCTGCAGTAATTAGACTAAACACACCCTGCACAAACACACAAAACAAGAGCGCACATAATAAATTCATTGCCTTTAGTCTCTTTCCTATAGACTGCGTTGAACTTATTGGAAAAATATATTGTTATATGCACTATATGGCCACCACTTCTTTGCAGCGATTCTTTAGTTTAGATAAGAAACACAGCATTTTTAATTTCTCACTCTGCATATATCAAATTTTATGATGTTAAATCCTGGTTGTTCACATCACAAGCTAAATGCATCTGATGTGTGTCTCCTAATCAAAGCTGAGGTTATTTTTGCTCTTTGCTTTTCAGAAGTGTGACATGCAGCTCTGATTTCGTGCCTTGGATGATAAATATATTAAAATGAATCGATAAAAAAATTAATTTAGTTTGATTTTTTAATGTGTTGATCCTCTGTTGACTTTATGTGTTGGCTCTGTCTTTGGCGCCAGCTGGAATATGAGAGCCACTTCAGTCAGATGGGTCACTAACAGGTACATTAGCTGCGGAGATGTGCTGCTCAGTTTTCTGAGAATAAGCAAAAAAAGATAATTTAAATGGTATCTCCTGAATTATCCTCATTTTAAAGTATAATATCTTAGTTTGACATGTATAAATGTCCCAAATGATCACTTTAAACATTCTGCATGACAGAATTATTTGAACGACTCAAGGTTTTGAGTTGGGCCACAGATCTTGTGTCAGGCTGAGTCATGGAACTAATTGGTCATACGTGCAGGTGGCAGGGTGGGTGCGGTACTGCATGATGCGATTCCGGTTCAGGTCATAAAATATAGTGGTATGCCCACAGTTGTCAGCCACATCTGTCCTCTGGCGAATTCTTGGGGACTGACCTATACTGGGGCTGGTAGTCATGATCATGGTAGGTTGCATTCATTCAGGAATGTATGCGCACATGTGTGTATGTCTGTGTGAATTAATTTTGACCCATCAGCGTCTGATCCCTTGTATCCCAGTATTAGAGCTGGGTGGTATGTTGCCCTCTCTTGTCACTGCCCCCCTCCTCTCGTCACTACAGCTAGAACAGGTGTAGCTGGGTTTCTCTCTGTATGCTCACCACACACACCCCATGTGTGCCTAGACACACGACCAAGTGCTTACACACAACCTTGACCTTTTCCCATAGAAATTGGAGGTGAAGGGGGAGATCAAGGGGAGACAAGGGGGGCGGACAGCGATGGCAAGAGAAACGTGGGGTTGAATTTAAGAACAGAGTCAAGAGGCAGATATCTTACAGTATATAAAGCAAAAGTGTGGGCTTTGATCAAGAAATAGAGGAAATGATGGCGATGCTGGGCGGACAGATGTATGAAGACCAGAAAGATAGAAAGACTTCATGTATCATTCAAACTGGTTAAACTGAACTTTGAGTATTTATGCTCTTTGACCACAAATTGTTATGGTCAGTCATTTCTACACAGAAAAACCTGCCTTACAGTCTGCACTTTGGCTAGAGACATAAAAATACATAAAAATGATATTGTGGTTTGTAGTGGTAACTGTGGTATGGTAATATGGAAAGAGAATTAAGCCTTGGTGTTTTTGCTCTGCCTTTGTTTTAGCTAAGAGTCAGTGGGCGAGACAGGCCTTCCTGGCTTTGATGAGTGTAATTACGCTTTAAAGAGTGCCGCAGGAGTAAATTCATTACCCAGCCAGCAAGCTCTGGTTGCCCGCTCTCTCCGTCTCTGTCTCCCCCAGCTCTACGCACACAGACAGGGCCTGCAGACACACACACACACAGTAAGCTCCCCGCAGACCAGCCACCGCTATAGGGCTACAGCTCTGCAGCCACAGCTCCCCCCTTCTCATCAGGGCTCTGGAACTCTCCATGCAACCCCAATATATTGGATGAATATGTGGAAAGAAAAGACAAGCACTCACACACATACACGCAGCAGACACACACCGACACAACTATACACATACACACACACACCCTCCAAAACATCCACCCACGTTGCTTTGGGCTGCTTCTTCCTGGAGGTTCTCTGTAAAAACAGCGGAATAACAATGACCCCAATTTCCTCCCACACACATCAACACACACAGAGCGCACGATGGTGATCCTCATGACCGCCGCGAAGGAAAAGCTCCATGACATACATAAACTACTGGCATGTAAATATCTAAATAAGCCCTAGCATTTAAATTCAGAGCCTATGTGCTCAAGTCTTTACAGACTGTGCAGCTGGGGTCAATCCCAAAATTGATGGGATTGATTCTCTGGACCAAACTGTCTATCACAATTGGAAAGGTAGATGTGGAATCGAGTGGAGGGTCTCAGCAGATTGGTCGATGGCCAGAGGGAATTGACCGTTACAGTCTTGGATTGCTGCGAGTGTGAAGAACCCTCTTATAATGTGACTCTCTATTGCATTTGGGTGTGCGTGTCTGTTTATGTTTAAGCTCCTAACCATGTTTTATCACTCTGACCCCAGACTTAAGGCTGAGATGGTGTTACCCCTCCTCTCCCTGTCACTTTTTCCCACTCCAGGGAGCCTAACAATTTAAGACCTCACAGCAGGGGCATATTGGGTATTAATAGTCCATCTATACAGGGCACTAGCTGTTTCCATATTCATTGTGTGTGGAGTGAGGGAGAAAGGGAGGGAGACACATGTTTTTGAACAAATCTGTCATTAAGTATGCTTCCTGCAGTCATGCAAATCTTGCACTTTGCAATTATTCTTTTTCAATCTCTGATCCATTTATCAGTATGTCAGATTGGGTGTCTCCATGAGGCGCTGCAGCCATTTTATAAGACCTCGATTATTTCTGTCAGTCTGTCTGTCTGTCTTTGGGAGGAAAAAAAATGTCTGCAGCCTCTCATCTCCTCCCCTTTCTCAGCATGTCGGCCTGTGTGTCTGTGAGGATTCATCATGCATCCTTAGGAGTCGATCAAGGGGAAAACACCTCCCTCTTTCTACCCGCTCTCCCTCCTCCAGCTCCTCTTGCTCTCATCTAACATTAATGGCTGTTGGTTTTTTAATGAGGAAGTGGGTGTCCCTGTGCAGCCTGTCCGTAGAGGGCTTGCGGGGGGGGGGGGGGGGGGGGGG
>NC_065507.1:29083901-29158231 GCF_006386435.1 Epinephelus moara
GGGGGTCCTGGGCGGCCGGGGGGTGGGGGGGTGGGGGGGGGGGGGGGGGGGCTGGTTGAGGGGGAGGGAGAAGAGATGTACTGGTGCAAAACACATCCCCCGGCTGTGAGGCTCAAACGCCAGCCTAGCAGGGTGGGACCGAGGGGGGGCACTCTCTCAGTAAATATTGCCATGCCCTCCTTCAGCCTTCAAAGAGCAAAACAAGCCGACCGCAGCATTCTGCCTCTCTTGCTCTCCTCTGCACACTGTGAACAGGCAGTACGCATTATGATAATAGACATCCCTGTGTAGAGCCACTACCAAATGCTCTGTGAATCAAAAAGGCCTTTGTAAGTAGTACATAATTGCATCTTCTCTTTTTTGCTTCCCTTATTGTTGATATGTGAGAGCGGTCTTGTCTAATTAGGAGCGACACAAAAGACCGTGTAGAGAATACTGTTTGGAAATTAGCATAAACAACAACAAAAATTATCTTAAAGAACTTTTTGACTATGCATTATGCTGATCTGTCACTTATCTTTTGAAGCAACGGGATGCACGACAGTTTTCTTTACTATTTCAAGTTAATGTTCTGCTGACTTCAGTTTTTCTGTGCATCCCTACATTTCTGAATAGTTGTGGAAGAAACAGGAACTTTTTGTTGTTTTCTATCAATACATTGAATGTGCACTGAAGAAAACAGCACAAAACTATTAACAAATGAACAATTAACCCATCTTTCACAGTTGAATCAGAGCACCAGACTTATCAGTGCAGTGTCTGCTACTGTAGGCAGCTTCTATGATGCCCATAGTGGACTCTCGGGCAGCCAGTTCTGTTTGTGTACTGTTATGTTCTCAAAAGTACTAACTGTTAATCAACCCGCTAACTGTTAATACCTGTGTAAAACAGTCACATGTTTTAACTGTGTATGTTTGCCATTTGTGTTTATGTGGGCGTTTCAGTGGGGAGGGGTCTTTACCCCTCAGTAACCCCTTCCACTGCCTATTTGTGGACTCATCTGAGCGTTTACTGCAACACGTTTCTTAATAACACTTACATATTCATAGTCTAATACCAACCCACCCAGCTGAGGATACACAACAGACCTTTTCCTAGTTTGCCCAACAACCTCTTGTTATTAATGACAATGAAAACACTGCTAGAACTGCAGCCAAACTAAAGAATAATGTGGATGACAAGGAAAAGTAGTTGGAGGACTGGACAGGTGCACCCTGAGGTAAGAGGGGATGTGGTCTCAGACATATAACATATTTTCTCCTACACCGTTTTTTAATCTGACGGGTAAATAAAATTTTGAAGTCCCCAGACATGTTTTATACTTATACTAGTATTGATATTTTATTTAACATAGTTTTCTCACATAATAGTTAAAATACTCTGAAAAGCAGTTAGAAGGAGATCTACTCTTTCTCCCTCACTGAGAAATTTGCTTGTGGTTAAATTTCGCTTTGTCCAGCAATGCTCACGCCAGGTTGGCCAATGAAAAAGCATCTTTTATTCATGTTGTTTGTTAGCTTGTAGGCTAACCCGCGTTGGCTGATGCAGCATTAGTGGTTGCCAAATGCCAAACGTACAATAATATCTGCTACGATGGGATTTTTGGTAGATAGCGAAAGAAAGCTCCAGGGTCCAGTTTACATCCAAAAACTACACTCTCTAGGTTTGCTGTCAAAACTTTCACTATGTAAATGCATACTCTGCTCTCTGACAAGTCTGCTCTGCACTGGAGGTTTCAGGTTTCTTTGCTGGTGTTGTGTCGAAGTCTGGTCCGTTGTTGGTATGTGTTTCCCATCTTAGATGATAAGCAATTGGCTTTTCATTTTAGTGACGTACTCTAGCCTGCCCTTTGAATCTCAGATTTTAAGAAAGACCCCTCTAATGACAAACTTTGCAAAGATACAACTTAGTATAGGTAAATTCAGACATTTTAGGGCACATAAACTTAAGAAAAACACATTTTTGAGTGAAGGGGGACTTAAACATTTCACCATTTTAAACAACTTTAAATGATCATTTTTAATTTATTAAGAAAAAATTAAAAATAATCTAAGATTGCAGGTTTCAATAAGTTAAATAGCTCAAGTGCTGATACAGCATGTTGAAATACTGCATGACAGAAATGCAGGTTTGTTTCCCCCATCTTGTTCAGTCTTTTAGCGATATGCTACCAACAGATACAAAAGACACTTGTTTGATGTGTCTCTAGAGCTCTCAGTGATACCCTTATACTGCACTCTGCTAGCAAAAAGAGTGGAGCACACACAAGCATATTGCCAGTGAGAGTCTGAAATGACATGCAACAAAGACACTGAGATACTGGCAGCCAATTAAATAAAGGAAATGGCCTTCATCATTGTATGATTAATGGAGCACGCCATTAGTGCATAATGTTGCCCCCCTCCCATCTCTACCTGTGTGAGTGTCTGGTACATTCATATATGTGTGTGCGTGTGTATGTGTGTGTAGAAGAGAAAGCACCAGGGAGGGGCGGGGGGTACCAGAGTCCCCAGGGTGTAGTAGCTGGAGGTATTCATCGCTCTCTCCTCCCTCTGAGTGATAATTCTGGTGTTATTCAGGCAGGAGTGGGACGGGCAGTGCTGGGCCTGTGATGAAGCACCATGGCCTTTAGAAATTCATTTCCACCCAGCATTCATCTCATTCCCATTCAGCGCTGGTCTACACCCTGCACTCACACCCATACACACAGAGAGAGTCATTACAGAGCCATGATCCATACTCAAAGACCCGTCTCTATCTACCAATTATAAAAAAGTTCCACCAAATATGAAAAACAGCTCCAAGCAAGCACCAGAGCACTTCCCCTCAACTGCAGGTGAAGTATGAATGTAGAAAGAAAAATAGTGCCGGGATGATGGAAAAGGAGTGATAGAGATGAGAAGGAGAGATTTTCTAGGCTTGGTCTTGGTGTGTTTGTTTCCACTGTATCAGAGCATATGTCCAGATCATAAGCTGTCAAGAATCTGACAGTTTTTCTGCCTTAATAAAAACTCCAATCTGTTTTTGCTGCGCACCAGAGAATAGCACACTGCAGCAGACAGACGGAAAGGCTAAGGATGAGAGGAGCGCTATGCATACGCCTAATCAATGCCTCTTACTACCAGGGAGAAGTAGGAACAAAAAATAAGCAGCCTATTGACCCATCAGCCATATTACCATAATCCTAAAACTGCATAAAGGAGGCACACGTGCAAGTTGCCACATTAGAGAAAAGACAGGAGTATTTGTAACAAAGGGAAGAGTTTGCTGTAAGAGTCTGAACATCAGAGGGTGGAGCTCACCCCCTGATGTCAAGTGTCCACCCTCACCTTTAACATTTTAGGATGAGTAACCTCAGAAGAGCAGCAGCCTCAACAACAAATGTCCTCTTTATAGTCCCCTGACTGCCCTCCACTGACCATGCCACACCCCCAAGACAAACATACACCCCGAAAACATCTGCTCAGCAAGCAAACGTTCCATCCCCCCATCTGTACAGAGCATCCCCCCGACCACTCTCACTTAGCAGTCACACCCCTACACCATCCTCTCAACTTCCACTTAGCAGTCCATCCACATCGAACCCCCCCCAAGCAGACATTTGCACACACAGACAGACCACGCGCTGAGTGGGCCTGGCCCAACTTGGCAACTAGCCCCGCCTGTCCGTCTGTGTGCTCACCCCCTGAGCCAGCGCATCAGGATAGCCTTCCCCATGGAAGGGGAGGAGGGGCTGCTGTTTTGGCTCTCCCACAGTACCACAGAAGTTCCATAGTGCCTCCATTGGCAGGCAGACTGATGGGTCCCCAACCGCTGATGCCTGCCAATTGGTGTGCCCCACTCCTACAATGACTGGGCCCAAAAACACCATTCAGCAAACTCTGGGAGACGTCATTAATATGTAAGTGTTAATAGGTGGAGCTGCACACTAATTGCACACTGGAACGGGATCATGTTTAATATTAGAATCCATTACGCACCGGCTGTTGCAAGCGGAGGCAAATGAATTAAGACAACACATTATTTACTCGTGCACAGGGCAAATGGAGACTGACAGCACCGAGAAGGTTGACACTCAACATGGCAGCTGTTACTCACATCTGTTGGCTCCCGTATCTGCAGCGCTCAGCGGCCCTTTGATACGAGCTGCTCCCGTAATTAGTTGACTTTCCTCTGTTTTCCTGCTCAGCCAAATCTAGGTGCAGTGGGCAACACAAAGACGCGACTGCACTGTAGAGTCCAAGGTTGATAACAGCTTCTTTTCAATGGGAGAGGGAATTAAGCTCTTAGCTGTGGCCTTTAAACAAGGTCAGCAAGATTGTAAACATAAAGGGAAGATCTGGAGAGTGGCAGTATGCAAACAGTATACAATTTGTCCAACACTTAGTGACCTATTGTGAGAATATATATCATCAAGTTCAGTGCAGCTACATAATAAATGTTTTATATGAGGCTAAAATGAGTGCCACTGCTAATGGATGACATCTATATTCTCCAAAAGTCTAGAAATTTGAAACAGAAAGACACAATACAAAGAAATAAAAAAAATTACAAGGACAAAATAAATTATCGCAGTGACACATTTCTTTCTCCCTCTCGCCTTCCTTTCCACAAGTCCCTAATGAGCATGTCACTGGCAGAATTAATTTCTTATTGTTTAATTGATCCCCAAACAGCTCCCATCCATCATAGGGCCATTCAATATCTTACTCTTTTAATCTCTGCCTGCCCCTCATCATAATTCTGTAGCACAGGCCATTACACACAGAGAGAGGGCTCACACTGTGCTGTGGGGATCTTTAACACTGCCCACACACAAATGCTGACACACCGACACACAAACACACACATGCACACACACATATATATATATATGGTAGAATCAATTCTGTTTCTATTAAATATGCATCCAAACAAGCAGAGCAGTTGATGCTGCAGTGGTACAGACTCCAGCGATGAGAGCTGGTGCACCGGGGAATGCGTCTAACATCTGTTTTACATTAATGATTCCTGGTGCAGCTCACAAGCTACTGTAATATGCACAAGGGCTGTGAGAAAGCAGAGTAATTGGGGTGTGTTTAGGATGTCTTACTATGTAGTTGAAGTTAAAAGCCAACAGCAAGGCTGCTCACTCGATCTAATCTTAAGAATCCCCAAATAAGTACTGTGGGCGTTAAACTTAAAATAAACAGCTATGTGGAGAAGACACTGCTCCTCTAGCTGAAAAATAAATGAGCTCAAATGGTTTTAACAATATAGTGTAATGAATATTTAGTTGTGTAAGAGCAGTAAATAATATTTACTTAGCTGTGCAACTAAAATGAATAATGCTTACTTGGCTGGCTGTGTAACAACAAAGTAATGTGGATTTGGCCACGCAGAGTAATGCTTGCTTGGCTGTGCAACAGAGTAATGGCTGTGTCCTCTTTAGATGCAAGAGCGATTGTGAGAGCCTCGTCATGTATCAGCACCCACTGACGTGCCCATCCCAGAGGCGACCACTGCACCATGTCCCGTCCCTGACACGCCAACATAATGAATGGCCCAACTAATGAAGGCTTACTAATTGATTATGGAGAAAACAGAGTATTACTCACCCAATGATGGCAGCTCCAAGGGGTGCTGAGACACTTTGTCAATGCTCTGTTTTTCCAGCCTGTCCAGTCCAGAGGGTCTTTAAATCGACCTTCTGACCAGTATGGACACCTCGCGTGGGACGAAGTGCATTACTTATATAATATTTCATTATCCTTTTACATGTTTTATAACACAGATCATTGCATATTTTTTTGTCCGTGCATCCATTAACATTAATTCAGCAAATTAATGTGTTGTACATCTTGCTGCAGGCATACACCAAACCCAACCAGGTGTGTCCGCCAGTGATGAGAGTGAAAGGGGATTTCGAGGCTTTACACTCTAAAGCTGTTGTTCAATGAAGCAGACAGAAGCTGCTAAGGTGGGAGGTGTATGTAGTGGGCCATTGTCTTTGATTAACTAATTAGTAGACATTATCAAGACTAAACAGAAGTCATTACCAGTGGGCTTTAGTGACGAGGTACTCATTTCCCCACGGACCTCCAACCGCTGTCTCCCTGGCTCTGCCCAGTCCACCACGGTCCGGGTCACTTATTAAATCTATAGCGACTAATTTTGCTTTTTAAATGGAGCTCTAATTGACTTTCGTGTGAAGAAAGCAATGTGGCTGATCCAGCTTGTATAATCTGAATCACTGATTGAATTGCTGATTGAATGTGAATTGGTGCTGTGGTATTGGGTTTTCAGACAATGGAAGCCAAGATACGTAGACTGCTGACCTGACTGCTGATGCTTTTTCCTCTTTCAAATCATCATACACATATTAATGCATGCACCCCTAATATCGCTAATTTCTGGCTTTGTTGGTCCTGTCTGGTGTAAAAGCTTAAACTGGTTTAATTTTATATAAACCGACCAAACCAGCATTTGATCCTTTCTGACAAATTAAAAAGTAGCCTACATCAACAACCTGTGCTGACAGTGTCACTTCTATTGCATTAATAATAAGCAATACGATCATGTGATTAACATAATATTGCCTTTATATGTTTAGAAATTGATGAACAGAGCCACTAGTGTCTGACAGGCCATGAGCAGAGCACAGCTACATGAAGGGGATCAAATTTCAGTAGAGGTGAAAGGGGGGACGAGCGGTGCATGTTTCGTTTGTTTATTAAAAAGATCATGTATTTTTTGGGGTGACAACATGAGACATGGCAGAGTTAGCCTCTCAAGAAAACTAAAACTGCACCAATGTGGCATCATTTTGGATTTAAGGGTGACAAAACTGCAATAACTGTAAGCAACCAGGTGCGCCAATTTGAGCTGAACTTTTGTTGGACACCCTGTTTCTCTTTATTGTTTTTGCTTACTTTGAAAGTGCAGCAATAGACAAGTACCAGCTGTTTTATGACGTTGAAATGAAGAGTTATCTACACGATACCTCCTAATTTCACTACAGAAAAAAATAAGGTGTCAGCTGGCTAGATGAAGACCACCAGGGAGCTGAACATTTCTTGTAAGGTCAATGGCCATTACTAATAACACGCTAATGTTATACTACTTGC
The DNA here is from genome assembly GCF_006386435.1 of Epinephelus moara. Classification (NCBI taxonomy): domain Eukaryota; kingdom Metazoa; phylum Chordata; class Actinopteri; order Perciformes; family Serranidae; genus Epinephelus; species Epinephelus moara. Next base: position 29,091,008 of record NC_065507.1, read on the forward strand.
TGTTGCCTTTATTGTATTTCATGGAAGTGTCACAATATAGAAACATGTTTTTTGTTTAAAAAGTGTGAATGTATGAAGATAGCAAGTACTCAACTGTCTTTTAAGTGGTTACGTCTCCAGCCTGATCTCAAGCACATGGCTGACATTTATGTGGTTTATTTACATGATGTAACAGAAGTGCATATTTAAGAGAGCTCCAGTGTTACACAATATGACGTGATAGACACTTGTTTGCTGTTAGGACACAGTGTCATTATGTTCCACTCAGTAGCACCTGCTGAGTCAAGCATGACTAGATCTAGTGGTAAAATTTGGTATATCGGACCGGTCTGATGTTTGGCTTAATATCAAACTAGTTTGAAAGTCTTTACACCAGCCCAATCTTAGTTTCTTGGTCCCGCTTCTCATTTTACATCCAGCCCCTTCACCTCACTCTTGGTAGACAGGTGACTGACACAAGTCTGACGTTGAACTGCAGATGAGGAGTTAAATATTTCTGTACCTGCCACATTGCCATCATGTGCTACCGCAACTGTATGGCAAGTTGAAGACAAACACTCCCACAAAGTACAGCTTGTGCTGATGGCATCTCAGGAAATGTTTGACACTGCAGATTCAGTGGGTTGCTCATGCTCCCCATTGCCATCTTCTGTCAAACTCAGGCAAGGAGTGTCCTCAGGCTCACAGGCTGGGGCCAAACCATAATCAAGAAATTATCATAATTCTCTCTAATCATAAGTGAAGGAGGGCAAAATGACTGAAATTAAATTCTGGATTACTGCCTCCGACTGCAGGGATGTTTCAGTAACTGCTATTTTCTGCCAGTGTTTTAAATATATGTTTACTGTACCCGTGCCACCAATTAAAACACTAAGTCACGGGGAGTTGCCACAGGTTTACTGGGAAGCAACGCACACATGCATACACACATCCTGGTGTGGATTTATGCTGTTGGTGTGTAATAAGAGGGGCAAAGGCTGAGTGATGTGATTGCTCAGAGTGCTGTATGGCTGGGCTCCCAGTCTGGGGCATTAGACAGCTCCACTGCAGTGGTAGCAACATGCTGGGAGAAGGAAGGAGGCAAAATAAAGGCCTGGTCAGAAAGGGCTGTTCTGGTCTAATTGAGTCCTTTGGGCCGAGGCTCCACTGATCAGAGACTTGTTACAGGAATCTGGTTTCATGGTTTCCAGACAATGAGATTTCAGAGAAGGGATTTGTAGTCCTTTGGGATTCCATCCTAACCTTTCTCTGATTCTTGTGGTTCTCTCTTGGTTGTCTGCCCCTGTGTTCCTCTGTTTTAAATCCGATTACTATAACAATATGGAAACACTGTGGTTGAGCCCAGCAAGTGGTATTCACATATATAAAACATTGCAGTGATGCTGTACTGTGAATGTGAATACGCTGTTTGATGCCTACGGCGTGGATCCTTTGTTAGAACTGGTGCCTGCTTCTACATGACTGGAGCATGCCTGGCTTCCATATGGATATTCAGCTCACAATGCTGAGTCACTAGAGCAATCAAAGCTGGTCCGGCCATCGGAGAAGACTGTAACACAGGTTGAAGGATCAAAGCTCAGAGTCTTTTTTTTCTGAGGTACCATAAATCTTAAGAGCAATATTCAGACCTGCTGTCTAACTGACTAAATATCGGTGGATTTACAGGCAAAGTTTGATGTACTGCACTTAAGAACACACAAAGGTGAGCAGTTTTAAAGTATTACATGCATCAGTGCTGAAGTTGTTCAGATTTTGTATTTACCGTGAGGATAAAACAATGCACAGCTGTTGTTTAAAACAAATCAAATGAAGAGAAAATGCATACAGATAGAGAAGCTCATCAGAGGCCTCTCAGCGTAGAACAACAGAGCAAAAATACAGCTTTCAATACAACAGCTGAGATGAGAAACATTCACACCATCTACAAAGAGATTCCTGAGAGAAAGGCGTGTTTTCTTGCTCGCTCTTACTCCCTTTCACTCTTTATCTCTCCAAACAATCCCTGGGAGACAGAAAACAACAAAGACAAATGACTTTGGCCTTTTAAAAGAAGCGTCAAACCTCTCCCTCCAGTGAGCAGAGGATCCACAGAGGTGTCCATGTTTCTTGCTCGCCCCCTGCAGTGGCATTAACTAGTAGGGGCTCTAGATGAGCTTCCTGTGGAGCAGGAAAGGCCAGGACAAACACAGGCGCTGTGCCGGTTTTAATAGGCGCTATGCCCACTCAAGTGTAGCAGTTCATAAATTAGAGAGGAAAGCAAAGAGAGGAAGATGGGAGACTGAGCAAATACAAGCAGCAAACACATGACAGAGGGCTGACTGCCCTCTGGATCATCACTCACTTCAGAATAATGTGACAGAAAAGGAGAGGAAAGAAAGGCAAGATGAGACAAGGGAAGAAGATGGGGAATATAATAAAATGATAGTTATTTGCCAAGGCTCCAGTGACAACAGCAAAGGAGCCTGCCAACTGCCTGAGACATATATGCTTTTTTTGTGTTCTAGAGAGGAGACGGATGGGGAGGAGGGAAATGGGGGACAGGCACAGCGCCTCGTCCACCTGATGCCACAATGCTTTCTCGCACGGCTTCCTTTTGTAGCCCAAAGTGCTGGGCAGAGGAGAAAGGCAGACACAAAGAACAGACAGGACTCTCTGCAGGACACTCTTTGTGCCATCGCCACTCACAGGCGGCAGGACAAAGCCGTCAGCTGCCTGGACACCTCGTTAGCCCGCTCCCTGCAGCTCTCACATGGCACGGGGTTGACTGCGGCCCTCCTGCTGGGACTGGCTCACCGCTACAGTGGAGCGTCAGCCACCAAGAAATACACACACGCACGCACACAATGTGGAACCGTGGAGCATTAAAGACCAAAGGAGAAACGCAGTGCTATAAAACACACCTGTTCTACAGAAGGTTCAAGGCCCTCCCTTCACAAGCCTTTTCATGGATATTTGCTTAGGTTGTTAAAGCTGATCTTTTCAGATGCAGTCCACAACAAAAGCGCCTCAAGCCTGGTGGAGATGACTGGGGGAGAGGGATGAGGCTCTCTCCTCCTCCTCACACGCTTTTATCTTTTTACCCTTTAGAATATAGATTAAGGGTTTTAACTGAGGTTAGGTGTGTGGTTGACTATGTCAATGAGATTTACATGAGACCTGTGTTTATAGAGTCAACCTGGCCAGAGCAGAGGAAAGATCCATCATGCAGGAGGTACATACTGTAGCACACAGACTGTACATAGGCTGACACACTCAGACCCAATAGCAACTAATTTACAGTGTGCCTGTATTGAGCTGTAAAACTGAATTCTGCAGGCAAAGTTTTGACAATAATGAACACAAGCTGATGAATCCAGCCACGACAATATTGTGGCAGCATCTGTTATTATGTGGATTTTTTTCCTGTCAGCATTTTAGCACGGCTTTCAGACATTAGCTCCGCACTAAATGACATAAAATAACAAAAGACAGCTGGAAAAGCAAATCCTCGCACCTTTAATTGACGCTTGCATCCATGCCCATTTGCAAGGGAATAAATTATTTTGACATTCTGATGCTCCCAAATTTTTCCACTCACAATCTTCTAAAGGCTGTGTGAGGCTGCTGTGCCATCACCAATAGGCTGTTCCTGTTAGCATGCCCTGGAATATTAAGTGGGGTTAGTGCTTAGCTTGCTTAGACCAAGCCGAATAAATATGCAGGAATTAGTTCCAGCTTCATACGCCGTCAAAATAGGATCCACCAGTCAATGCACCAAAACAAGCCCATTCACCACACTTCGACTCGTTCAGGCTACAAAGGAAAGCAAAGCAAATTTCATATTGACACAAATAAATAAATATACGCCGGGAGCTTTGTGAGCACAGTGGCAGTGCTATACATGAATGCAAAGCAAAATAACAGCCACAATCAGGGATAAACATACAGTAGATCGCAGGAGCACCCACAGCCGGTATTTATAACACAAATATTTATATTCACAGTGCATTTATATCCATAATATTAGTATGATATCGCAGGGTATTAATGTTGATAACGCTTTGCACAAGCAATGATAAAATATATATGAATATGAATGGATTTTACATCATAGATCTGTGTGGTGATTTTTTTCTCCACATATGTCCACCTGATTGTGGCTCTCTGTCTCATTTACTTCTACTTTAAAAAGTCATGATTTAGTCAGAAAATTAGGTTTTGCATTTCATTTTCACTGAAAAAACAAAAAGAGTAATGGTGATGTGATTTTTTGCTGGGGTCTGTACAAAACAAGGATGTTACCTTACATCTGGAGCATGATTTTTAGGCCATGGCGTCTCTGTAGCACCACAATGTTTCATTTATAATGGTAAGTTGTGACAAATTTTACTTCATCAAAAGCTCGCAGCTATTGCACTTGGCCACATTGCAATTCCGATAATATTTTGATTAATGAATCACAGAGTTCAGATCAAACGGATCCTAAAGCACCTCTCATGCCTCATAATCAATTTAACTATCAGCTGATACCATGTGTGGCTTCAGTTGTAGCTCATTTGAGTTTTGTCTACTTATGGTAATTATTTTAAACCACAGAGGTTGCCCCTTTTTGGGAATGAAGTTCTTCATCACTGTGGCACCAGCAGCAACACTGCTTTCAATTTGCTGTTCTTTTTTGCTGCTGCACAAAGTCATGGTGTAAATGCATAATATAACATGTAGCAATATCATGATGTGACAATTTTCTTTTATCACATTAAATAATATACTGGTATTATCACGAATTATATGACATGGCACACCCTTGATGGAAACAGAAACCAAACAATCACCCGCCTCCACCACTCAATCATAGCAGGCATAGTCTCTGCAGCCATTACAAGGCTGATGTGCCAGAAGGTAGCAATCAGTCAGGCCTGGCTGTGGCCACCACCCATGTATCAGTCTGTACATCCATTCCCCTTCAACAGCTGTGGACTCATATGTTACTGTCCCCCTACCTGTCACTGTCCATCCACAACCACACCAACCACAGCACACATCAATCAGCCCACCCCTGCTGCTTTTTAATCTGTTCCCACCTCCAAGGACCACGTACGCTTCAAAATTACAGTGAAGAAAGGTCACCCCATCCAATTAGAACATCATAAGGGATGCACACTGGAGGGTCATTCCCTGAACCCTTGTAGCACATCGTAAATCCTGGACTACCCAAGAAGGAACACCCACTCTGGCAGGATTCAGAATGGCTGACTGTTGGTGAATGAGGTGCTAGGATGTCTTTAACTGTAATAGTGGAGGAGACTGATGTGAATGTTTGTTTGGACTGATACGAGGCGTAATGGCATGTGAAAGTGCAGCGATAGGTTTATTCCCTTAAGATGATCCATGTTATCATCAGTCCACGTATTGACCCTGTGACGACCCCGGGGCCCAGATCAATCAGGTCTCCAATCAGGATTAGCTCAAGCTGCCCTCTGCATCCTTTCTCATCACTCCAGTAACCTGCTTTTAGCAAGGATTTAGCCCCATAACAGGACACACATGCAGGCAGAGAAAGTGACAGGCCTGCTGGAATGAGAGAAAGATTTTGGATCAAACGGTCCAAGGGAAAGGACCATGTGGAGACTATTGTCTTAGCTTGGCAGAGAAAAAGAAGCTAATGAGAGACGGGTGGAGAGAGAGACAGAGGAAGAGAGAGAGGGTGGGTCAGTGAGCTTTGAGCCTCTCGTGGGCTGATCTAAGCCAATTAGAGACAAGTGACAGCTCAGCTACATGCTCATGACACAACTAGACCACAGCATCGCTCTGAGCCCAAGCACCCCACTGTACAAGCCTGACTTGGACCCCAACAAGCCCTTAACACTCCCCCCATGAACGCCTAAATACCTCCCAACACAACACTTATCTTTTCAGACACAGACTGAAGCCAAGGAGGAGGGAGAGAGTATGCTTAACAAAAAGCAAGTCTCTCCCCTTCTGTCCTGCTTCCTCTGCTTTCCAGAAGGAAGTGGCCGGCCAAGCAGAGCGCTCTGCCTGCCTTCGTCATGGCCGGCCAACTCTCTTGACATCTGATGTTGTCGAGAGTTGCCGTGACGACCTGGCAAATCCACTGACCTTTGCCACAGTGGTTCAAAACTTGTGAACCCGAGACGGGATGAAGCCAAAAAGCTTGATGGGGGATATGTGAAGTGAGGAGTTTCAATTGGAAGAGAGGGGGGGTTGGTTCAAATGACCACTGGCAGCTGTCATTGCTGCGTTGCCTTCTTCCTGCGAGCAGATAATGGTGCAGAGCCTTCCCAGTATACATGAGGGGAGGTGGTGGGCCACCAGGTTGTGGGTTGTCAGGGCTCCAGCACAGGGCTTGTGATTAATGAGACAGGGCGTCGCACCACAAGGAGCTCAGCAGCACGTGCCACACTGGTGGTAACAACAAAAACTCCTGACACTGTGTGGTAGTGCAGAGTCACAACACTGAGACAGTTATATAAATGTGGACAAATCTACCCCCACAAGCATCACCATACATGAATATACAAGAAATAACCATTATTGTGCACATGAGCGTCAAGTCAACAATCATGTGGCACACCCTTGACACTGAAATGTATCCTTAATGCGTCCCCTCATTCACCCTTGACTGAGCATCAAGTGTAAGAAATCTGTGGATGGCTGTTTGGGGGAGAAGAAGCAAGAGACGCTGAGATGGAGGATGACAGGAAGGAGTGATGGGGGTTGAGGGCCACCCAGCAGGGGGTGGGACAGGACAGCCCTCCACACGTCTAACGTCTGCCACTCAGGAAAGTTAATGATGCCACGTTCTTGGGCCAACCATCCCCCTGCTGCATGTGAGAAAAGACACAGACAGAGAGAGAGGACTGAGGGTGGTGATGCTGGCACATGGATGTAGTCAGAAGAGGTGAGATGCTCTCGCGGAGTGAGTTGGGGGTGGGCCGTGTGGGTGAAAATTTAAAGTCCAAGAATATTTATGACAATCAACACCCCAGTTGGCACCGTTGAGTGATTTCGAGATGAATGATACACCCCCCCCCCCCCCGCCCTTCTTTTTTTAATTCCCAGTCACACAGCCGTCTCCTGCCCTCATCTGCATCATTTATCGTGTCAAGTTTCTTATTAAGGTTTATGAGAAATTCTGCTAATTTTATTAGCAGTCACTCACTACGTTGCTATTTGATTTTCCATAGCGAGAAGGGGGATGGGGATGGATGTTTTGGCTGCTCAGCTGAAATTGTTATCATCTACAGCCAGTTAGGGAACAGCAATTTAGGGGATGAGGGAGAAACGGAGGAGGGACGGGGGTTTAAGAGTGGCAAGATGCTGAGGAGAGATAACAGAATCTGGTCTAGCACTCAGCAAATGTAGAGGGATTGTGCAAGGTTTAGTTTCACAAAATGTCTTACAAAGCAGAAAAGGCCTTTTGTAGTGTAACATGATAAAATGCATGGTAAATAAAGGAGGGTAAAGGTTCATAGATGTCAGAATACCAATTTGTCATAGAGCGGGTAATGAGTGAAATCCGGCAGCAATGTAGTTTTGAGGTTACTGCAGTAACAACAAGAACTTGAGTACTATAAGAATGAATAAGCTGACAGACGCTCATATCCCTTAGCCTGTAATTGAATTATCTGTGCTTTTCTTCCTCTGACACAGGAATAACCCTGCCTTCCCGGGCTATTTCTCCTTTCATACATCTCCCAATAACACTAGGGTAACTGTATTAGCAGTGTATACTAGAGATGCTCTCCAGACTGCCAAATGGACCTGTGTGCAGCTCCGTTTCCAAGCCATGGGGTCAGATGATGGTCAATCGATGGTCAGTCAGGGGTCACATTCAGAGCTGGCCAAAGGTCAGCCTATCTGGACCCAGAGGTATGACTGGACTATCAACCCCCTGCACTGCCATGAATGGAGCTAAATCAAGTGGACAAGCACCTTCTGCTTGAAGTCTGAGATCTGATAAGAGGAGAATTTACCATATTCTCAAATTTAACACTTTAAATAAGATTATCCAGGGATCATAAAAACAATTAAAAACGTGTCTGCAATATTTCTAAATTATAGCTCATTTTTAATGTTTGGGGTGTTTTTTCAAAGAACAGTGTTGTGTGAGAGAGAGGATAAGTGAATTACCAAAAACACGCAATTAAACTAATAACACATCAGTTGCATAAACCAACAACCGACTAATTGCAGATGTATCCCACTCAACATGTTTTGAATAATATTATTTTCCAGAACCTCCTGCACAGCAACAGCAGCCAAATCGATATTCATGAAGTGTCAGAGTTGTAATTCATGTGTCTGTTCCACATGAACACCGCGGGGACCTTTAAAAAAAGACGGGGAAAAAAAGCTAACATGTAAATTTCACAGTTAATGCCTGGGCATGGCTTATGTTGGCCAATTAAGCTGTTCTTTTCAGCTCCATTACAACGCGGTGTCTGGGGGTTCATTTTTCCCTTACTGTGCCATTTAGGCTTCAAATGGGCAAATGTTCACTGTGCAAGTTGGACGACAAAGAGGGAGTTTGGAGTCTGTTACAGAGCGTGTGTATGTGTGTGGGCACAGTGTGTAGATGTGCATATGTGCCTCTGCAAAGCTCTTGTTGTGTACCAGTTCCAAACATCTATGTGCTGCTGCGCCTGTGTGCCTTTGTGTGTGGAGGCCTAATTTGGGCATGAAACAGGAGAGCGTTAATGGCTTTTAAAGATCGGTGGAGTCAAATGAGCGCACTCATCAGTTAGCCACACACCCCTTGGTGATCGCTCAGTGTCGTTAGATTTCATTTCCTGTGGAATAAGAAGATCTCGGTGGATCCAAGACAAATCTCTGCAATTATAGCCACGCTTAAGATGATTCACTGCCATCATATCCTTTCTGTGTCACTGGGTGGTGGGTGCAATTGTATATGGCATCATTATCAACAGTAATCATGGGAAATACACTAACAATAACATAGATTATTTAGAATTTTACTCAAGCAATATTTTCCCAAATACTGTCCTTTATGAAATGCTCATCAACATGGCAAGCAAAGAGAAATACACAGAGAACTGCCCATACACCTATCTAAACACACACACACACACACACAATGAAACACAGGCAAACATGGGAAGCACCTGCATGTTCGTTAATAGCTTTGCCCTGGACAGTGTAGAGCATGATGGCCAGCAGCAAGAGGCACTGAGATAACATTCTGCTTAGCATTTGAATGGGGTGTTCTGATTTCTATTCAGTTGGCCTTTGGCCATGCTAGTGCTTAAGTGGTCTGGGCGAGTCTGTCTGGTCTCTACTGTGCCAACCAATGTGCAGGCTCATATCTGGCAATGTGCAATGTCTGTCAGTTTCCCGGTCTGCGTGTCTGTCTGTCCGTTTGGCTGGATGTGTGTCTGGCTGGTTAATAATCAGCCTGGCTAGCAGCTAATCATCCTCCCAGCTGCAGAAGCAGGTGGCCACACATACCACAGCTCCCAGTCTCATTCACCATGTGATGTCATCTCACTGCACCTGGTCACCCTACTTCACACATAACTAAGGTAGCCAGCTTCCGTCTATGAAATGTCTTTGCTGGTCCTGAAGCTGAGAATTGTTGATGTTTATTTCTCGTCCGCTCCTGTAGTGAACTGGTGGCTGCTGAACGAACAACATTAAACCTTCGTGTCCCCTCCCTCACCCCAGCCAAGCTTAGGACAGATCCTGGAGCAGTCTAACAGGCAGAGGCAGCAGTTAGGAAACACTCCACATCGAAATGGGAAGCCATTAACTCTGCAACACACAAGGTCACCTTCAACTAGACACAGCAGCCACCCAACTTCCTCTGCTGATATGCCCGATGGATGCAGCGGCGCAGTCATGTAAAGGTCAGGCTGTAAAACAGAATGGAACCACAGCTGTCTCAGAAACCCCACTCTTAAACATTTGATCTTGTCTCCCTTCACTTTTGAAAGTGATCAAAATGCTCTGAGTATCACTTTCAAACAGCAGGAAAGGAAATGAGAGAGGGAGGGAGTGGAAAGGGGGAAAGAGGAAAGAGTGATAGAGAGAGGGAGAGGGAGACGGAGAGAGAGGGAGACAGCAGCGATTGGACGATCAGGTTTCAACTCTGGACTGCAGCTGTTGAGGGCTCTGGTGGCTGATAGGTGTCCCTTACAGCAAATGTAATCCAAGCCAAACACAATATCTGTCTACGCCATCGAGAGATCACCAAGTCATAACACATCCAGACCCACCATAACTCTGCTGTGGCCCAGGGCCAAGCGAAACCTGGTAACAGTTTAAGGGACGCCAGAAAATTTTTTAAAAATCATTAAATCAGCACTAACCAAGTTTGGTTGTGAGAAGGGAGGTCCTGGTGTTTTTTCTCTCAAAACCGCAAAATTGGCAAAGTTGTACACTTTAAAATCTCAACTTCCTAAGGCCAAGGTTTCCCATGTACCCCCTCCTCCTTTCTCCTAGTTTCCTACTTCCTCTCGATCCACACAGTTCAGTTGAGAATCTAATGAAGCTGAAATGCCGTGTCTCCTATGTTCCCAAAGGGCTACTTTAGGGAGGAACTGTCCTTAATGTTTGCACAACTAGAAAAAACAGCCACAAAAGCCATTTACCTTAAGCGTTTCTGGTGTGCGCCTGTGCTCTTGTGTTAAGTGTGTACTTGTGTGTAAATGTGCACAAGCGCTTCGAACAAGACATATCCATCAGAGTGCCAGAGTGCAGCGTGACAGTCGTAAGCTAAAATAAACAGGCTGAATCATGGGTCTGGTTGAGTCCTGACCCTTCCACAAGATCAATCCCCGGCAGTATTGTGCACCCCACACTGTTGCGCAAAGGCATGTATGCGTGTGAATGAATGTGTGTTTAAGGGTGTGTGTGAAAGTAACCAAGGAAATAATGGGCATTTGAAGCAGGAACATCAGTGCAGAAATAACACAGAATTCCACACACACCGGAGGGTGAATCAATTCCAGCGACATTTGATTCAAACCCATATCAGCTAGCGCCTGAACTTCAGCCCTCCACCCTGTCACCTCCTCCCCAGCTCCATATGATGGATTACCATCTCTGGCAGTCTCACAGGGTCTGAGAGAGAGACGGAGAGGGAGGTGGGTGGGGGAGGTCAGTCACTACAGGGACACATTCATCGAAGGAGAGCGCTAGGTTAAGGAATTATGGTTTGACAGAGATCTGGGGTGGATAGGAGAGGGCAAAGGGTTCTCCAGGGGTCAGAGGATCCAATCCCGGCTGGACTCAATGGCAAGCCACCCTCCGAACGCAGAGTCTACAGGGATTTCACTCAGGGTCACATTTTCGATTAATATTATTATCACTCACTTGTCCCTTCGCCCACTTGTCAGCAAATAGAGAGGTATCAGACATAGTCATCTAAATGCTGGTAAATAGCAAACCTGTGAAGCAATTTAAAATAGATATACAGTTGGGAACCCCACGTTAGGTTATCTACACCCAGGCTAAAGAATGGATTAATAGACTGATAAAGTATGGTATTTTCTGGAGGATAATTTGATGATCATGAAAATAAATCTGCTCACTGAAAAAGTGAAAGCGGCACAGGGCTTGAATAAATTACAACCACAAGTCAATATCAAAACAGAAATCAAAGTGCAATCCACCCATGAAAGCAGGAGCCTCTCACCCTGTCTGTGTTTTAAAGCTGATCAATAATCAGCCTGCAGACACATTTCAATAATTTACAGCTCAGTCTACTTCCAAAACTGTCTGATGAGAATAAAAGAAGTGGCAAGGCAGGGTAAGGTTATTTTATAGAACATGCTTGTCTGAAGGTGCTCACTTGCTCCAACAATGCTACAAGCTGGTACAATTTAGGGACTCGATGTTAATGCAAAGATTTATTTTTCAGTCACCGCTGAGCGAGTGCCCACGGTGTAAAGCACGGGTGATGAGACATGAGGGGGTGGAGGGGGCAAGGAGAACGGGGAGAGAGGAGGTAAAACGCAGGCAGGAGAGACAAAGCAATAGGCCTGCATTGTCAGAGTGGAGAGGCCATCAATAACAGTGTCACTATAAAGAGAGAAAGAAGGAGAGTGTGAAGGAGTGAGAGTAGGGTTTATAAAGGAAACACAACAAAACCCCGTGCGACGGGTGCTTCATCTTGCCGGGCACTAATGGGCGTGAGAAGCGGCTGGCTCAGCATTCTCTGCTTGACGGCTCACTCCTCTCCTGACAGGGCCGTGGCATCCATGACGGAGCGCCACACACTTGTTTAATCCAGTTTATACACTTGAAGGTGACACAATGGTGGAAGTGGAGAGGTGGAGAGTGAGGAAAAGGGGAGAGAAAGGCCCCGATAAAGGGGGCTTAGACAGATGGTCAAAGGTCATCCCAAACTTGGATCTTGTTAGGGGTGCTCCGTCTCTTTGCCACCTTCTCACCACTCTTTTCATCTCTGTCCCCAGCTCTTGCTGCACTACTCCATTATTGCTGTCATCATTCAGCCACACAGTGCCTCAGTCTAGTTGTGCTATGTGTCCCATCTCCAGCACTTCACTTGTTTCCTCTGAAGGTAAGGAGGTAACACAGACAAGCTATTTCCCTTGGTGGAGTTGGGGAGGTCAGAGCTGGGACACATGGCCCGCTGAGGATAGCAAAAGTGCAGTCTCAGGACTTCTGTGTGTGTGTGAATGTGCTAGTTTGTGTGTGTAGCAGTGAAAGGTCAGAGTGCTAGTGGTGACTGCAGTGTATTCCTATGATTTATCTCCCTGTGAGAGTTTTCCAAATATCTGCTCCATTTCTGCAGGCCAGTCTCTTTCTATGCACTGCTCAGGAGTTGTATTGTGGTGGGAACTCCTCATTTACTGTGGCCATCTGTGGCTTATAAATGAGAGAGAAATCTGCATGCGGCTGTCTATAGCTGGTGGGAACTGTGTGTGTGTGTGTGTGTGTGTGTGTGTGTGTGTGTGTGCGCACGCGCATGCTTGTGTGTGGACATTGGGTGAGTAATCCCAATAGATAACAACACCTTTTTTACAGAGGTCAGCAAACTCCAGCTGCACAGACACTGAGCTGACACATTTAATCAGGGATTTCTCCTCTCTCACAGTTTATCAGGGGAAGATATTTCACACACTCTTCCCCTGCTCTCGCCATTTCTCTTATCGCAGGGCCACATTCTCACCTTTTCTGCATCCATACTTTTGCTTTTTTTCAGAAATAAACTTGACCACATTCAGCAAGAAATATCAATAGTCCTACCTCTGCGGATAATTCGGCACCTAGTACAAACCTCCTGAACAATGAACAGTGAGGGAACTTTAATCAGGAGCAGTTTCAGGTGGTTGCAATCTGCATTTCTCACCACTAGATGCCACTAAATCCCCCAAAATCTTACACACTGTTCCTTTAAGTACCCAGTAACCCCTCATCTCTATAAAGTGAGCCAAAACACAGACATGCAAAGGTGCAGGAAAATCGGGTGTAAAATTTGTATTAGACTGATCCTTAACTCTGTGTTCTACACATCCCACCACACTAACAAGCAGACACACTGAGATGTACTGCGAGAGCAAAACATATTTAAATACAAATTAGGCTGTGCTCAGTTTTCGAGTCTGTTATATTTCCTAACTGTAGCATGCATCATTAATGTGCTGTAATGGTTGCATTGTTGCTGCTTCCTTCATTACCCTTCATTATTTCTCAAGGACTTCAGCGCAGATTAAACCTACTGGGGCCTACTGAGGTTTGTACAAACGTGAGGGCAGGTGTTTGTGTACACGTTTGTGTGAGAGTGTGCAAGTGTCTGTTGTTTGTGTGCGCCTGTCATTCCATTTTCTCATTTCTGAAATGGAATAATGAGTCCAGATGAGCTTGTGAAAGGCTCGTCAGCGCAGCTCAGCCTGACTCCCCACCTGGCCTGCTCCTCCTGGCCTGTCCCTTTATTAGCTTCCCCTCATGCTGGACACAACAGGAACAGCTTGGTACCCTCCTCCTCTCTTCACCACTCACACCTCTCCCAACTCTATTTTCCTGCTAATTACCTTGTTGTACGAGCACCAAATGCTACCTAACGATTCACTTAATTGCAGAAGTGGTACATTAGATGATATCAAAGGACCTTTTTAAAAGTCATCCAATCCCATTCCAAGCGGCATTTAGAACCAACCCAAGACATCTGTTTCATTTCTGTGTCATTTGCATTTTTAAAGGTTACAAACTGAGCGATGCGGCAAAGGATACAGATACACACCTCAAGATTCTGTGTGTTGGCTTCTTTGCAATGCCTCTCTCCCAAGACAATTACATACATTTAATGCATGCATGACCACATACACATCAGAGGGCCAGAGTCACATTCAACACTCAATTTAAAGTGCAACCGTTCACCCCACAAACTTGTATTTGGAGCACTTTGCACTCATGCTAGTCATCCACCTGCAAAGATGGGGCTAATTAACATTTTCCTCGGGATCCTATCGCCCCAGGTGTGCCTTGTCACACTTACATATACACAGATATCTGCAGTGCTAGCAATTTATTCAGCAGTGGTGGCTGCAGCTAGCATTTCTGACACAGGCTTCACAATGATTTATGAACCTGCTCATTGACCTAGTTTATTCTGAAAAGAGAAAACGGGGCACAAACCCTCGTATATGCAGCATATCCATCCAGAGGAGCTGGCCTGCAGTCAGTTTTGGAGAGCATGGAAGGTAGAATGAGATTACAAAGCAGACTGCCCTGACACCCTCCAGGCAAAAACATTTACAACTTCCTATCTTCTGAAGTACAGGACAGTGAACAACAGCTAAAATGAAATATCTCCCCAAATGCAGCAACGTGATGTCCAAGCATTATCCTCACACTCTGCACACGCACCATGGACTTAGCTAACATAAAGCAGTTCATGCTCTCGTCCACCCATTTGTGAACAACGTGTGTTCAACATCTAACACTTACAGGAGACATGTCTGAAAGACTAAGCCCAGTAACGGCACAAGTCCCCCCAATCTGGCCCACATTAATAATGCAGAGGCACCTCTCAGAGGCCTCTTCCCCCTCTTCCTCTCCACTCCACCTTTCCTCCTCTAAGACAGAGAGTGGTGAGTGCTGCCCAGCTTGATGTCCAGCATGCAGCAGTGCCGCTTTGCTCAGCGGACACTGAGTTCAATCTGTTTCAGAGCTGCAATTAAATTATCTCACCGGGGTCCTGCTCAACCACTCGTGAACGGAAGGGGGGCAAAGGTGTGTTCAATACGAGGGAGGGAGAGAGGGGAGGTGGAAGATGGGGGTGGTGGCAAGACATATCATACACACAAACCCAGTTCAACATGGTTATAGATTTAAATGCTGCTTTTTCTTGTGCGATTAGCTGTGGCTTTACAATCACTAGACGGATGTCAGGACCTGATAAAGCTAATCACCTCAGTAAGCCATTGCTCTGGGATTTAGCACCCCCCCTCCGCTCTGCTCGCCGAGCACCCCTGAAGACCTGGCTAAAAGAGAAAGCAGAGAAAGCCCAGGGCATGGAACGCTACACAAAATGGCCTTCTCCTCTTTGGGATCTACGATAACCTTATTTCTTGGGGAAACAAAAATACACAAAGAAAATATGCTGCAGATGGTCATATCTTTATGTCACTGAGGAAAATATAACTGATAATGGCTTTATTGTTATTGTCAGTGAGTTATATATTATACAAAAAAGTGAATCATGATAATTTGGTCTGTTGACTACATTTAAAGGAACAATGTACAGGGTTTAGGGGCATATATTGGCATTAATTGAACATAAAATATTTAATATATTTATTTTGCTGTAAAGTCACCTGAAAATAAGAATCATGGCATTTTTGTTACCTTCGAATCAGCTGTTTATATTAACATATGTAGTGGCTTATAGTTTATAGAACCTGCCATGTTGCGCAGACCTTGTTTCTCTAGTAGGCCAGAATGGATCATTCAGCTCGTGGTCAAAACCTCCTGAACATCTGGATCTTAAGTTATCAGACAAAAAAGGTGAGCACACACTGGCAGTTGCTGGGATAGACCTGCCAAACAGCGAATGAGAAACACTGCTTTGTATCATGAGACCACTTTTTTCAGTGCTTTTACTGGTTTTAATCCCTTGGTCTGTTTGTTTCAGAGAGAAAAGGGTCTCCAGTAAAACCCCCCTAAACAATGAACACACAAATTCTAACTGGGAAAAGTTTCAGCTGGTTGCAATCTCCAATCCTCACCACTAGATGCCACTAAATCCCTCTAAATCTTATACACTGCTCCTTTAAAATACAGACTAACTACTCTATGTATAACAGAGATGGAGGGAGAGAGAGCGAGACAACAATGGAGCTGTGCTGATTCTGTCTGTTGTAGGCCAGACACTTGATTGGTTCAGACACCAATCCCGCATATCAGCTTCGGGACATTTGTACTCAATATCCCTTAAATGACTCGTCATTAAAGTTGCAACAAGTCATTAATGCCTTAATATAATACCCTACCTGCATATTTCAATCTCCTTTCTTTCTCTTCATCTCCTCAATTTACTCTAAAGTGCCTCTGAGGGCTTTGATCTGTTCATAATCGAATAATTCACATTAGCAGTGTTCTACTTTAATAAAACATAATTCACTGTCACATCAGAATCAAGTTGCACAGAAACTGTCTTTGTTGAACTGCACTTGACCCACCAGCACATCCATTTCTTACAGCCACACTCCATCAATGTCAGGCCGACACTGGTGTCATTCTCAAACTGTGTGTGTCTCAGGTCGGGTCAGGTCAGGTCAACAAAAGCAAAATTGTGTGAGGTGGTGTGGAGCCGATATCGGTTTATCTGGAAATGGAATTGGATGATCAAATGCCACTTTGATGAAAAATTAAATTTAGATTGGGAGTCAGTTTAATTAATTTAAAATCTTTCCGGTAAGGTATTTGAGTGTATGTATAGGCTGCCTGATGCTGAGAGCCAGAATGAAAGCTTTTGCCTAACAAGTGTGGGGGCTGAGAGTGTTTTTTATTTATTTTTATTTTTTTCAAAATGGCACTGTTCTGTATCCTTGTTTACTCAGAGGGTAGCCTCAGGCTTTGCCCTGAACCTCGCTCTCAAACCCAATATAGCTGATAATACCAATCATACGTGTGCCTTTATTTCTTCACCTTAGTAGCTCTTCCTTATCCCCTCGTCTCCTAGCCTCCCGACCCCTCACCCCTCACCTTAAAGCCATTCAAGCAGTCAATGCCTCCATTCAACACCCTCTGCTGCTCAACCTGTATTACACGAGAGAGGGAGTGACAGAGAGAGTACCGAAGATAAAGGCTAAGAAACAGTATGAGAGGGGAAAAATAAAATAATCTGGAGACTTCATCAATTTTTCATGAATTTTCATTTAGACTGGGAGAGCCCTCTTACAGCAATCGATAGATCAAGCTGCTGTCACATAGTTAGCACCTGAGGGCAGCTGAGAGGCCCTCGGGAAAGCAGGGGACTGGATCAGAGGCGGAGAACAACCCCCTCCTCTCAAACACACAAAGTCCATTTCCCAAGGATCACAAACCAACGACCACAACCACTGATCACTGTAATCACCCAACAGGTCCTTTTTATAACAAGGAAGGTTTCTGATCAAAACATTGTCGAACATTTACAGGTTTGCTTGTTTTGTGTTGACTATGGACAATGACAGCGTAGCATTTGACTCTAATTGTGACTCTGCAATGCCAAGGGTTCAAATTGCCTATCATGATATGAGATCTTAAGGTCTCTTCTCCACGCCAAATCACGCAAATCAAGTCAAGCATCCCAAAACACATATTATAGTGGGATTATTTCTCATGAAACACAGGACCCAGCAGTTAAAACAACATAAGGACACAGAGACTTTCTGCTCCAGCTTATGGGCAGTTGAGGTGCCTGGGAGCCACTCCATGGGAATCCCAGCCTTAGTCTGCTGGGGGGGAGGCTCATCTTCAAAGGTAACTTGATCCACAGCTCAGGTTCTGCCTGTCAGTGTTCACCAACACAGCCCAGGCAGCCTGTGTCAAATGTCCTTCAGGACTTTGATCTGTGTCCGTCGTTCTACCCCCACTCACCTGTGAGAGACCCATATCTACCATACCATCAAATGCTTTATGTCTAACTCAAAGGTCTGCCGACAACATCAATATACCTTCTCTGAGATAAAATATATCAAATTCATCTCAAGTTCTCCATTAAAAACTCATTCTGTACAAGTCAATTAATCCACTAAACAATGTCACTCATAGTGAAGCTGCAGCTGTGCTTAACTGTACCTTTGAGACCTACAGGAAATTACACAGTGTTTGCAAATACAGAACACCAAAAAGCAAGATGAGGCGAACCCTTAAAATAGCATAATTTCAGTTACCCCAAATAAAATGCTGATTTGTTTACTGTTATTGCCTAAAGTAAAGACAATGTAATTTTCCATTATGCATAAATGAAACAAAAAATTGGACAACCCTGACAGGAAATGTTCAAATACGGTTTCTCAATTATCTTGTGCTCACTGTAAATCCAGTCTTTCCATTATCTCCAAGCAGCAAGATCAAGACTTTTCTTCATCTAGCCAATGAGTGAATTAAATTAAATGAAAAATTGCATCAATGCAGCAAAGAGGAGAAATTAAAAAAGAAAGAGGAGACAGAGTCCTGACTCACATGCTACTTCCAAAGATGCATTGCGGCTGACAGCTTCTCCCAGGTAGTTCCGGGCCACGCAGACGTAGGCTCCCTCGTCCGGTTTGCTCCGTCGTCCATGAACGATGCGAAGGAAGAAAAGCGAGCCACTGGGCAGCAACATGCGGTGAGAACGTGGGTCATCTTTGTCCGTTTCCACCCGCTCTCCATCCTTGTACCACTCCACTGTCGGGACTGGCCGCCCCTCTGCTTTACAGTTGAGAGTGGCCGGCTCCCCTTTGGAGACAATCAGGTCAGAGGGGTGCTCCACAATCCGGGGTGGGGAGTCCTCCTGGCGCAGACGGGATCCTGGAGGAGAAAGAAGAGGTGCAATTATTTATAGAGCACATCATACAGACAGCATTGTTTCGGTTCGACATTTTAAAAAAAATCCAATAACATATTAGCCAGCAGGTACACTATGTGGAAAACAGGGAAAAACTATGGGTTAAATTAATAAGCACAACTAAAAGTAGCAGATTAGGCCTCAAGATACTGCAGAAGAGCCACAGGATGAGGCTCATGTGCAGTGTTAATTTTTTCAATGAAAACTATGACAAAAAATGTTTGTTGCCAACCTTTTTCCAGTGACCAAAAATGACTTATAGAAGTAACATAAATATATATTTGTAAACAAAACTCTGAAGATATGTACTACAATTTTAAAATAAAAAACACTGGGATTGTGAAAGTCCAATGATCTGTAGGGATTACAGAGTGCTGCTGCTCAAAACGTCTTCTTTTGAGAAGTTAATTTACTCAAGTACTTGAGCAGTTTTACTAATGCAATTACTGACTTCTAAGCACCATCTTGTGTGTCTTATTAGCTGTCTTCAAAGGTTAAGGTTAAGGAAAGCTGTAGGTCCCCATTGACGAACTTTATATAGCCACAATCCCACTGAAAATGAGACATTAGCCCCCTTACATGCCTGTTCAAGACTGGGATGTCACGCCATCATTCTGCCTCACCTTCTTGTATAAAAGATACAACTGAGGAATGGGGGTCAGAGTTGTCTCGCCTTTAAGCCGTCAGTGGAGACAGTAATAGTACTGAATCAACATTGTATAAAAGAAGCAGCCAGCAGGACGGGATTGGGAGATTTAAAAAGCAGCTAGCAGCAGTTACCAGCTGACTCGGAGACAAAGAGCAACTGAAAAAGTCTGCAAATTGGGAAAACAATGAGATTTGGGAACTTCTTACTGTCCAAGCAGGGGTCGAGATCAACTGCTATGAAACAGGGATGGTAAATGACTGTTACTGCCATGTCATTCCATTGTTATCCTTTAGAAAGTGCCCCCCAACGTGCATGTTATATGTCCCACTAGAAATCGACGCTGTTGACGTCACACCTGTCACGCTTATTTTTGCTTCTGTAACACTGGCATGCCCTTTAAAATCACACAATGAGGCAGCATTATGCCTGCCTTATTTGGTTCTGTATAAGACAGCAAAGCTAGTGTAATAAAGGGTCTTTGTTGCGGCCCTGTTGCAGGATCTCTGTGTAAAAAGGGTTAATGTAAATTAAAGCACTTTTCTTAAATGTGACAAACTTTTAATTGAAGGCGGCTACGACTGATAACTAATGTCAAAATCAGGCACCAAAATCAGTATTGCTAGGGAGAATGACATCTGTGGGATTTCCCCAGGCCTGCTGCTACAACTACCCAGACCTTGACAAGCAGTGGAAAATGAATGAATGACTCCAACTAATAGTTTGCAAAGCCCGACTTGGGTTCGAAGCATGTAAAAAAAGCATATATTGGACCCTTTAATCACCATTTCAAGCCAATCAAAATGCAGCCATCTGCTCTCTCTACCCTTTTTGCAAGGGCTTGTGGGTAATTGGACCCATGGGTGAACACTGAATGGAGGCATACAGTCAGCTTACATCTGAGCTACACACCCAAATTATATATCTGGCTTTCAGTGGGGTGCAAACAAGTAAAACTGTTGAGTCCACTGTTGTAGAAGTGTACATGTGATGTGAATATGAATGCCAGGGTCCAGACTCATGTCAAATGCTAATCCCCCTGTGGCTGAAAACCTTGGCCCACTCCTTTTTATTAGGGCTTGCAGTGGGTAAGCTCTGGGAGTCTGGCAGCTAAGATAATGGTCCCCGAGTCAGAGTACTCTGTGTCTGTGACCAGGTCTTAACCATGGAGATAAGATGCTGTAGGCCACACACACATTCACATCACAGAGGCCCTGGGAACCATGCAACAATCAAAGAGTTTGATCCAGCATCAAACAACCACAGACACAGTAAAGGGAATGGGGAATGATACAAAGTTTTCCAGCAGCCCTTTCTTTATCCTCTTTCCTTTGAACCACATTCAATACCCCATCAATAACTCTGATTCTGTTGGCAGCCAAATGTTAACCAGTCAGTGTATTAAGTAGAGTGCTGGGCTCTTTGTCTTAAAATTAGTTGTTGCAGGTGTGCATGTGATTGAGCTGAGTTGATGACTGTGCCCTTCCCCGGGGCAGTGCAGTGGGGTAATAGGACGATGCCTGCTGCACAGAAGAGCAGTGTACCACATAAGCTTTTGTGCTTATGTAAGGGCTAATTTCAACAGGGGATGAAGGCAAAACAGTGGAGGTTCCAGCTCTTTGTTTGCCTGGGTTTGCACATGTTCCACTACCCCTTATACTTGAATCTCCCAGGGGAAACCGGGCCATGCTGCACCCCGGTCTTTTCTGCCCGAGCGTCTACGGGTAAAAGGACAGGCGCAGCTAGAAACCCACGGATCAGCACAAAATACACTTCAAAGACTCTGAGTGTGCACACACATACATGCACACACTGTGTGTAAATGTGCACTAGTTCACCATTTGTCTTAACAGGGATCAGGCATCAGACAGTGGCATATTGACCCCTGAACAGGAGGTAGTCTGTTCTCTCGTCTTCCTAATTTGGGCTAATTCCCTCCATTTCCCTGTCATTGATTAGTGATCAGGCATAGTGTCTTCCTCTAAGTGGGGCCACAGACAGAGGTTTGTAGTAGGGGGGCAGTGATATCCCAACACAGTCTTAGGGAAATACAGAAAATAGGCATAACTTCTTATCCACACACTACCACATGGTGATGGGCACAAAAAATTGTGCTGGCAACACAAAAAGCAATCCCAAAGCAAAGTCTATAACAATTTCTTTGTGAAACGGTCACAGTTTGGTCAGGTTTAGGGAAAGAAAAACGGTTAGGTTTAGACGACAAAAAATGGTTACGTTTAGGAAAAGATTGTGGTTTAAATGACTACGTACGGGAGGTAAGTGCTGGAAACTTTGGTACTTGCGTAGTTATGTTAAGTCTGTTAAGTCAGAAAACTATGTTGACATTTATATGGACACAAACTGGTCTCTTAGTTAAAAGTCCACGATTGTTTGACCCCATCCACCACTCTACTTAATTTGTTCGTCCACAGTGACAAAACATCCTTGTTGACTTTGCATTGGCATTGTAATCATTTTGCCAGCATGAGCTTGAGCTGGGGCTGGATTTCCTGATCCCCAAGTGCATGATCTAATCTCACTGGTATTATGCAGAAAACTGAAGGTCTACTATTGGTGGTGGAGAAAAAAAACGTACAGTATGCAGCTGGCAGTTTCTAACACAACCTCTTTCACCAGTGGTAGGTAACAGTAACCTAGCACGCAGTCAGTTTCTCTGTCAGCACAGGAGCAGGGGGGCAGGTTTGAATTCTGGCAGTAAGTGACCTAATAAATGAAGCAGTAATTAACACTGTGACATTGATAAATGGAGGGCAAGATAAAGGACGGACGTGGAGACCCCCATCTCCCTCAGATGGAGTGTCAAACGCACATTCATTCCTATCTCATTGGAGCATCTGCTTCCTTCATAATCCACAGGCCCTGCGGTGGCTTTCTACTAAGGCCAATGCGCATGCACAGCGCTAAACTGCGGTGACTCCATTCGATTCATATCAGTCTAATTTCTTTAAATCCAATTTGTATTCCAATCTACTGCCTTCTAATCACTTAAACCTTGAGTCTCCATCTGCTCTCCTCTTTCCTGTGGAAATGAAAACAGCAGATGCCTCTACAATTGTCCTTTCACTGCCAGAAAAAGCTGAGCCGGGTGCACAGAGGAGCAGACGTGACTGGTCAGTGTCCTTCCTGATCGGAGGTAGTCAGGTGCAGAGGTAGAAAAGGTTAAAAAGCACATCCGTATGCCATGAAGTATGTTTTAAAAGAGGCAAAACTTTCTCAATACTTGATAACCTCAACATGTAATCCTTGTCTGTTGCTGAGGAAGCTTTTTAAAGCAACAAACAAAAATGTTTCATGTGATTTTTTTACTCTGCCCTCATGTGGCTCACATGTCCTAGAGATGCTGTCCAAGAAGATCAAATAAAAAGGCCCCATGTATATCCCCACTGCCCGCCATCAGGCCAAGCTCCTAACAGAAGTGAAAGTCAATTTTCAGCTTCCTATTGGGCCCCCTTTCTCACTCTCTTTACGGTAAATGGGCTTTCTGTTGCCCTTTTAATGCGATCATTGGTGCTGTGCAATCAAGTGCTCTCTGAGCTGAGGCGAGTGCACTTCACTGGGTCTCAGGGCACACGCTCCAATCAAAATGCTGTGTTTCGCCCTGTCTGCAATAACACCACCATTACTTTTCACCGCTGCTGTGCAGTCATCCTCTCCTGGAGGAAAGCAGGGACCAGAGAACAAACAAACAAGCACACAGACAGAGAATGAAATCAGAGAGGGATTACTGAACCAATAGCTGATTCTTTTCTGCCTTTTCTTTCAGTCTACTTATGTCAGCTTCACTGCAATCGGATACAATTTCCCGATGCTGCTATCCAAGAAATGTGAAGTTTTACAGCATGAGTTTTTCTCTGTTTCAATAACATATCACATTTATCACTGAGACGTACCAGAGTTCAAAGCAGTTAAACAAAAACAGGTTACATGTTGGTCAAATCCAGGATAAAGGCACCACTTTAACAAAGAGTTTCTTCTTCTGCTTATTCCACTGACCACACACATAGAAGGGCTCTTTTCTATTATCTTTGTCACATATTTATTCATGTGTGCAACAGAAGGTCAAGCCTTTCATGATCTTTTTGTAATTATTTTTATTAGCTCCCACGAGAAATTCTAGCCCACCAACCAAATCAATACCCACACCAGTCTGAGCCAGAGCATAAAAGGAAGGGCTCCCCAAAGAGATATTAGTTATTCTGCCAACAGACGTGTGCACTGATCACAGGTAACCAACGGCAACCTCAGACCAAGGCAAAAAGTTCCAGTCACTGAGGCTCCATAAAACATCAAACATGAAAACCAAGGTCCAGGCCAAGATGCAGTAACTCTGTAATGTGGACACTGAAATGGCCGCGCCTTTTCAGACAGAAAGTGCTGAAACCCAGCGAACTGAGCGAATATAAAATTGCACCAAAAAAAAAAAAAAAAAAAAAAAAAAAGAATTTTAAAAAGTCATGAATTATGCATTAGATCCATGTTGTCCATTCTGAAATAAATTCTCCTCCTGGCTCTCTCCACTTCTCCTTAACCTCCCACTCCATCTCCTTCCCCCTATATATCTCTGCCTCTGCTTCCCAATATCTCTCTGTCTCCTTCACTTGCTCCCCATCCCCATGCTACCCTCGCTGTGAGGGTGACAGAGTCATATCCGTCATGTCATCAGAAGGGAAATGTGAGAGGGCGGTGGGGGGAAACTGGGGGTGGCGATAGAATGATGTTACTGGCCGTCCTCGCCTCTGCACTGGCCTGCCGTGACACTTGCAAGCAGCCCGTTCTGCACCCCAGATTCATCTTCTTTACGGCAG
The DNA here is from genome assembly GCF_006386435.1 of Epinephelus moara. NCBI lineage: Eukaryota > Metazoa > Chordata > Actinopteri > Perciformes > Serranidae > Epinephelus > Epinephelus moara. The sequence continues at coordinate 29,115,498 of NC_065507.1, forward strand.
GCTGTCATTGGCGTCACAGCACATGAGTTCCAGTATACCCCAATACCAGACATACAGCTTATCTCGATGAGGTGTCACTGCAGGCAACCTGCTGTATCCACTGGAGTCCCTCTCAGCCTACTGCATACAACCAGCCACAAGATACAGCCTGGAATATATAGCAAAATCTTCACAGCGAAGACACAGGCAGTGAAATGAAGGGTATTCACAGGTGCTGAGCAGATTCATCTCCTGTTGCAAGACAGGGAGGTAGTTTGAGCTAGCTAGCTAGCAAGCTTACATGAAGGGGTCTGTTCCGCCTCAGTGCTCTGAATACTCCCCCCCTCCTCTCTCCTGCTAAGATCTATACTCTGAAAGCAAACACAGGGGTAATTCTAGGAGCTGCTCTCAACCTCTCACTGCATCCATGCTTGCCTCCAACAAATATCAGCTAGAATTCCACTCTGTGTATTTCGGGCATTGGTGTGGTGGGGTAGTATTGACTCTGCATCTGTGTATTTGCCCTCTCCCTCATGCAGATGGAATATATAAATAGATGACTGTGGGAAACAGAATATCTGATTTTTCCGCAAAGGGCTGATTCACATATCACACATTTCAGGCATTTAAAACTACTCTCACCCTCTACCATCAGTAGCCATGGACTGAAAAAAAAAAGTGATGTTATCTTGTTTTTTTTTTAGCAGATGGCCTGTCTCAGAAGAGCTGAGGTTGCTGACTTGAAACAAGAGACTAAAGAGGAAAAGGAAGACAACACAAGATCTGTTAACCTCTCTATAATGAAGTGCAATGTGTTGATAATGAAGGCTGCTTACTTTCCATACGTGGGCTGATTAGTGTGAGGGGTATAGCACCAGCTCTGTGGGACTGTCAGGCCACTGGTAGGGACGCTAACACTGTGATGCAGATTAAATGATTTCCGATGCCATGGCCACTCAAGCATGTTGCTCGCTCGCTGCACCACCCAACCTTCTTCAGACCTCTCTCTTTTCCTGCTCATCATTCTGAGCAGCCATTTTCTTGCCTGCCTCTTCTTTGTGCCACGGCTGTAGCCTTGATATTGAAGATGTGTGCTTGTGTGTGGAAAACTCAAACAGGTAGTTAAAATTAAAGAGGTGGATTGAATGATTAATAGTCTCCCCTTCCTCGTCAACCACTGTAGAGGAGCCCTTGTTAATGTCCACTTGCTCCGGTCGAGCAGTGTCAGTAGAAAGCTACGGCAGCGGGGCACAATTTTCTTTACTCACTTTAATCTCTGTAAATGTGCAAGCTAATCAGATAAGTACCCAGCAGTGTTTATGCTGGTGTTCTCAGAATACATGTGTGTGTTTGTGTGTGTGTGATGCAATGATGAAATGTAACTAAGCACATTTACTGTACTGTACAAATTTGGGGTACTTGCACTTTACTCGAGGATTTTTATCTCATGTTCTCATGTCACTTTTTACTTCTTCTCCCCTTCATCTCAGACGGAAATATTGTACTTTTACTCCAATACAATTACTTTATAACTTTGTTCACTTGTTACTTTACACATTTCAAACTCAAAACATATGGAAATGTACAAGCTGAAACAAGTAGTCGATTGACAGTTATTTTTCATGCAAAAACTTCTCAAATGTGAGGATTTGCTGCTTTTCCCTGTAATTATTTTATTTTTTGATTAATTAATACTTAAAGAGTATTTTTACTGTGTGGTATTGCTACTTTTACTTAAGTATGGGATCTGAATACTTCCTCCACCACCGGTGTGGTGTGTGTGTGTGTGTGTGTGTGTGTGTGTGTGTGTGTGTGTGTGTGTGTGTGTGTGTGTGTGTGTGTGTGTGTGAATGTATACACAGCTGGGCACAAAATTTCACCAATTCCCTTCTTTGAAGCGCCGGCTACTCTAAACAGTCCCTACTGAGGGAAGTGCAATGAAATGAATGGTATCAATTGATTCTCCCTCAAGCATTGTAATCTCTTTACCTGCACTGCAGAGCTGCCCCAGCAGATTGAATAGGGCAAAATAAATAAGTGCTTTATTGCTTTAGAAATGAAGTCGAAGGGGAGGGGAAGGCCTTCAGGTGTCCATGATACACTGTGTTGAGAGATGAGTGGATAATTGGAGGTGTGCTGTGGGTGCTGACCTGTAGTGAACACATTGCAGTGTCCCTGCATATCAATGAGGGCAGTCACCACCTCCAGCCACTCCAGCGATCTCTAGACCCACATGTTAACATTAGGAGTAAGAGTTGTAACCGCACACAATCCAAGTGATGGACTCAGAGAGCACGGCGAGGTAATGAAATGGCCCTTATAGCTCACTGTTTGTGTTTTTTTAAGGTGCAGCATACCAAGTCAAGATGAGATTTATTAAATTTCTATTCCATGGGACACTTCATCTGGTCTGGCCGAGGGCGACAGGGTCAAGAGTGCTAGCAGTAAGTGGATGAAGGACTCATTCAATTTACTCATGCTCATAAATCTATGCTAACACAAAAAACAATGGGCTTTGATGGTTATTAATGGTGCTCACAAACACATCCACACACCTACACTCCCTACATTTCATAATTCTACCTCTGGCTGGGTGTTACCAGGCCTCTAAATGACAAATGCCTGTGAGCAGCCCTCCAGAAAAAAATCATCACCATCCTGGAAGTGGAACTGGAGAGTTCAAACGTTCAAGGATGCGATTAAGGCTGTACTTCCTACCCGCCGCAATGGTTGTGACACTTGGCTCGCGCCACGTTCCACACTGAGACTCCAAACCACAAAGCCGGTCTCACCAGGAGCCATTATATACAGTAAATCAACTCACCCCTGGTCATGGCGGCTCGGTTTACAGAGCAGTGTGGTGCCATGTTTCTGCAACAAGGACACAACAGGAAAGGATTCCCACAACACTGACATACAGTGCGGGCCTTATTACCTATTATGTATGTATCCATGTGATCATCTTCCAAATGAGTGTGCTGTTAAATCAGGCTGCTTGGCATGACGTTTTTTTTGCAACTGTAAACATTATTTAGCATATTGCAGTATATATTAGCACATAGACACACTGATTACACAACAAGGTTATTTAGAAATGCAATGCAATAGATTAATTTGCACTATATATCCATGCATTATATTGTATTTGTAATTCATGAAAAGCCTCAACATTAACAACATATTAATGCTCAAGTGGTCAGCCAGGCAGCCAGCGATATAAATGGCGACACGCAGGGAGATATCAGTATGTTCACAAGAGGTCAGGCCTCCCAGATGACCTCCAGGTTACCACAGTTTCCACACTAATACACTTATTTGGCAAGTGATGGTGTATAGTTTGGAGTCTATGCACTTCAGTGGGGTTAGATTCCCCAGTTAGTTACAGGGAGGAAAAGGCACCGAGCTGTCATGGCTGGGTGATCCATAGACCAAGCTGAGGACGGAGATGGTGGAACGGGACACTTATTCACCGGCTCCACCACTCTGAGCGGCATTACAGCTGCGTTGGACAACTGCTGTGTGTGACGGATGTGTGCTCAAGTGTCATGCTCTGGCTGTCCGTCTTCACACATCTCACACTGAGAGACAGCTCATGCATTTTTATCACCGGGGCCTGACCTCATCTTCAAGACACTCAGCTCAGGTACAACTGTCACACAAACTCTTAACAATGAAGAACATGAGGGTACGTTGCTGAGTGAAAACACGAAGTAGGGGAACAAGAAGGTGTGAAATAATGACCAGAAATATACCACGAACAGGTACCAGGTGTTCATAAACAGAGATGTGAATTATAATGGAATATAATATAACATGTATGTTTTCTTTAGTGTATATTATGTATAATGGTTCATCATATCTGTTTGTTTTGGAGAGGAAGACACCTCTGTGGATAATTTTGGCTCCCGGTAAACCCTCCTGAATGGATCTTAAGTTATCAGAGACAAAAGGTGAGCACACATTAGCAGGTGCTACGCTAGCAGCCTGTCTGTGACGAGCCGAACAGTGTTGGAGAAACACTGATTTGTAATGTGAAATTGCTTTATTCAGTGTTTTTATCGGTTTTAATCACCAGATCTGTTTGTTTTTTTGGGAGGAAGACACCCCCGCGGATGATTTGGCCTCCAGTAAAAACCTCCTTAACAATGAACGCTGAAGGAATCCTAACCAGGGGTTTACGCTTGTAATCGGCAATCCTTAGAGCTAGATCCTACACACTGTTCCTTTAATACAGTATTTGCCAAATGCTTTTTTTCATTCAACTCATTTGACATTATTTACTGTTTCCTTATTGGTTCCATTTGCAAAATAAATCCTTTATGCAACCACAATTTCTTCATGTTTGCCAGTATGCACTTATATGCTTCTCTGTGTTTACAGTGTGTGAATGTGTGCTTGCACTCATAAGCATGTATAGTTATATTTGTATGTACTTCAGTGAATCATTCAACCTTGACATCCCTCCCGCCTATCTGAAGGTTGCTGCGAGACAGCCAACTGGAGGGCAGAGTGAGGGCAACGGGATACAGAGCAATTAGACACTTCCCCAAACACCACGTTTCAGTGCAGCACGCAACGTGAAAACACAGATAAGACAAACACACGGTCTCTTCCAGCAAGTTTAAAGCACCACAGGCTCTTGTCTTACTCAGTCCTGACTTCCTGTCTGCATTTTGGCAAGGTCTTAAGATAATCAAGTTTTTTGGGAGATAAGAATGCTCGTCACATCCAAGCTGCAACTGTCTGTCCTACGCAGAAACCGTTTGTATTGTAACTGCCGGCTGGGTATTTGCCATTGATCAATAAGGGTTCATTCACTATCGTCTAATCGTCAGGGATTATATAACAGTAATTAGATCCACGTTTTCTGTCTGTTGGCCTGTCTCAAACCTTTAATCGGCTGTTTGGGAAACAGAGGCAGTGAGAAAAGAGAGCACGGATTATATCTGTGTGTTGGGGCCCAGAGGGGTAAGCACAGGTGTGTATTCTGTAAGTACAGGTGTGTGAGACAGGTGACCGCTTGCTTTAACTCATAGTCAGCAGGCTCAATTCATCATATCACTCCTCCCCCATCCCTCCACACACACTCCCACTATACTGCCATCACAGGTGTACAACAACCCCCTCAGTGTTTGAATTCCACCCTCATGGACAACGCCAACAACTAAAATTTGTATGTGTGTGTGCCTGGAGAAGTTTGGAAATATAAATCGTATAAGAACAGATGCTTATCCTTTACTGCCGCCTACCTGTTAGCATTAAACCTCCATCTCTTCCTGCTGTAATCTCTTGCCCTCTTTCTCTCTTTGTTTCTCTGGGCAAAAGCATCAGGGCATTAGGCCCTTTTTCTGCTCTGTAAATGTCAGGAGTATGCTTGGCTGAGGCTTAATAAAGCGGAGGTAAAACAGGGGAAAGTGGTATTACCTCCCCTGCATTTTGCTGGTCTTACAGCAAAATCAGCCATGTGCATTGTCTGATGCTGACATTTTCTCTCCCACTTCTGCACTATGAACATGCAAAGGCATTAACCAGCGTGATCCCAGAATTTAAAACAGCTGTGAATCCTTTTATTTTTTTGAGTGATCACAGAACAGTACTGTGGACTTATGGGAAGTATGCAGAGCTCAAAGTCTATTCTCCTCTGTCCTGAATGTGTCGAGTGATGGCTGCTGAAACGTGATCCACAGAGTAGCCAGACGTGGCTGTTAAAATATCATAGGAGCTGACAGACCCTCGTCACTAGTCCAGTAACACTTATCAGACACACACACACACACACACACACTCACAGGGGTCTGTAAGCCAATTTTCATTGGACAAGAGCTCACCTCGCTCTTTGTCCCCTGTTCATTCCTTTTATGATCACCACCTTTGTCTTTATTCTCCACTCATATTTGATCTTAATCAGAGACTAAACAGCAGCGCACTTTGATGCAGAGCAAAGCAGCTTCCCTGACAGTGATGAGACCATAGGAGACAGTAGAGAGGAGATCTCAGATGAAGGTTCATCATTACAGCAGCCCTATTCCAGCAAATGAACCGCAATTACAATAACGCTGCCTAAACGCTGCCAACTCAAGCAGAACAATCACATTTGGGGCGAGACATCGCAATGGCTCTTACACAATGACCTCAGCCTGCCTCATCATTCACCTAGACTATTTTAATCTGGGCTTACTTTCCATTATAGGGCAGTACTTTAAACCGCTCTCATTCAATCATGACCATCAACAGAGCTGTTAGTCTCCAGGGCGCTTTGGTAATAAAGCCTCATCCTCGCCATTTCCCCTTTAAAAGATTGTGTTGTTAAACAACTCCTCTCGCAATTTTTGTATTTGATTACACTCACTGTTTCTCCCTCCCCCCTGCTCCTCCTTTCCCTAACGCATACATAACCAATCTCTGGGTTTGAGTTTCTCTTGACTCAGCATTACTGAAACCACAACCCTGCTGGCGGATAGATAGCTGTTCTCCGTCTGGGCCACCAAAGACCCCAAGTGGCCGTCTCCATAGCCTCTCAGACAGATTTAAGATGGGCCATATTTCAGCACCTCTCAGCGTGTCACCAAGGATGGACGTGATGTCACCAGCTCCTCCATCAGACACTAGCATGCAGGAGGTCTCAGAATAGTAAAAGGTCAGGAGTGCATGTCCACTATGCAAAGCATGTTCTAATCCAGCTTCAAAAGCAGCACACTGGAGTTTAAGAGATAACCAGGCAGCTGCTGACTGGTGTATTCCTGGAAATATCTTCTCCTGCAATCAAGCTGATTCTTTGAGTGTGGTAACCCTGTTTTCAGATGCACAGTCTCTCCCAACCCTGGCAACAACACCCAACACACACTCAGCTTCTCCCTCTATTCTCTCTCCACCTCACCTTTTCTCTCCTCTCCCACACACTAGCAGTATTAATCACAGCACACTAAACAGTGACTGACGCCATTCACAAGGCTTGGCTTTGTTGGCTATGCTGCCCAGTGAATACAACTCCAGACCTTTTTGTCTGCCTAAGTGGACTCTTAGAGGAAGCTCCTCCCTCTCCAAGGACCCTCAGATTACCTCTGAAAAGGGCTGGGTGATGGGTGAGTTCTGCAGGGTGGTGGGGGAGAGCAAGGGAGAGCGGCGGGGGAGGAGGAGGGTGACAGGCAAATGATTGGGAAGATCCACTGCTCCCAGGGAGATGTGCACCCTCTCCCTCTGGACAGCTAGCAATGCCATCAGCCACTGCTTAGCAACCAGTGGGTTTGGCTGAACAGAGTGAAAGACAGCGAAAAAAGGTATAAGAAAGAAAAAAAGATTTAAATCCCTGCAGAAAGGGGACTTGATTTGCTAAGTACAGAAGGCAGGAGCAGCAAAACTTGCAGCTGTGAAGAACAAAAGCAGGAGTTGACAGGTGAAAGAAAAGAAAAATGGGGCCTTGCAGGCACTTGCATTCAGTAACAACAAAAAACTAGGCTTTACATACTGCTAAGTTGTGCAAACAATACAAAGCAAACATGTGTGAATCATCACTCACAACACAGTGCTGATACAATGTCCTAGTATGTGACCAGTCAGGAGTATGAGCTCCTCATTCTTTAATTATGCGCCCCACTTTGTCCATGCAGTCTAGTGTGTGCGTGTGAGACAACTGTGAAAAGGTGTGTCTGATTCAAGAATCGCACTGAGCTCAATCAGACTCAGGTTTGTGCATTTTAAAAGTAATACATCTTAATGCCTCCCATCATTCCACCAGTCACAGGTTGGACCAATCCCAATCACTATTTCCGTCACCTCAGCCCTTCTATTCTGATGATTGATGTGAGTCATCACATTAACTCTGCAGTCGAGGCTTTTTTAATTCCCCCATTAAACCACTCCGCTTGTAGGTCAGTGAATCCTTATAAACCTTGTAAAATTGTAAAACAGAAAAAAAAAATATGCTGACTTTGCACGCGGCCGCAGATAGGATGAAGAGGGCTGAAGCTTTTGGCTGCAGAAATTAATCAGTATCGTCTGCATCATTATTAAAGTTTAATCAAACAAATGGGAATAATAAACTAGGGCACGGTCCCAGCTTGGATTTAAGCCGGCTTACGATGTTGTGCACAATCTCAGCATAAAAATCCTACAGTGAAATGACCACAGCAGCACCATCCACAATACAGTGCAGAGGCAGGGTTATCACAACATCTTTGCCAAACACCTCAAAGCCAGTGAACCTCTCATCCACAGGTCTGAATTACTTTATAATGTGTTAGACTACTTTGTTTTGCATTTGAATCATCTGAATACACACACAAAAAAAAATGTGGGATTTGTTTGCCATTATACAAAAAATGCTCTCCACCAATGCACAGATAGATAGAGAGATAACCTGTAGCCACTGTAACTGACCTGAGAATCAGACACTCTCACTCAGAGATCTTTGCTTTTACACTCAGTCTCAGAGACAAAAAAAACACTGAAAACGAATTTTCCAATTGCTCCTTTTTGTCATTATATATGCATATCATTCACTTATATTTATTGCTAAAATTTCCAAGTGCTTCCTCCTTTATCTGTTCTACAAGAACCAAAAAAATCAACTCATCTCTGCCCTAATGTTAACCTCCTGAGAGGCGACCATCAGCTGCATTGGATGGAGGAGTTATCTGTTGAATTCAGCCCCTTGTTCCTGCATTAATCTGAGTTTTATGAATGAAAAAACAAGATGCAATGGAAAATGTTTGCTGCAATGATGGGAAATCAATTTGAATCACAACTCCGCAAGATTAGTCTGTTATTAACAATACTTCCCAATTACAGTATACATAAACTGTTTAAAAATCAAAGCTCAGTGAATTATTGTTTCCCATGCAAACCAGAACCCAACAACATAAATTTACAATATTGCTTACACAACCAAAGTGGGTAAATGACGGGTGGAGTGCAAAGGGCAGTGTCTGAGGTTTGTGCAAAACAGAGCTGAATATTTTTTTTAAAACCCACATGAATGAGTTTCACACAACAACACGTTAGACAACTTACCATCAACTTGAAAATACAGTAATCCGCCAACAAGGATGAACGCTAGCGGACCCATACTAGCATATTAAACATCCACGGCGGGCGCGCAAATCCTCGAATTCACTGCAGAAAAATATGTCCGAAATGACAGGCAAGTCTACTCCGTGTTTCTGGGAGTTCTGGAGAGCTCCTAGTTACTGACAAAAGCCAGTTTCAATGTCCAAAAACTGACAGGATCCATGTTACAGTAGGTCACCCGGAGCTGCTCGGGGTGTTCATATCCACCAAACCTTGAAACCAAACTCGGTCTGTGAGTATTATCCCTGCTTGCCCCGTGAGTTCATCCGCAATATGTGCTGTTTCTCCAAGATGACCTACAACACAAGCTGAAGCCCGCAGGAGCCTGTGACAGGAGAAATGTACAGTAAGTCCACACTGGAAAACAAACGTAGGCTGGCCACTTCTCCGCAGGTCCTCGGTTCCTTAGGACGCGTCTGTGGCACCTTTCAAATCTTCAGCGATGTCTTCTCACTTCAGCACATGACTCGGCTGAGACTCTGACTGAAACGCAGGCGTAAACTCTCATGCATTCCCAAAAAGTTGTTCTGTCACAACGGGAACCAGCTCCCAGAAGACCCATGTGCTTAGTCTGGGATAAAGCGCTGAAAGTGTACAGTCGTACAAGTCAGTTGAACATCCCCCGTCTTTCTCTCTCTCTGCCTGTTTGATTTCAACGGTGCTGCCGCTAGGAGCGCACGGTCTATGCGCACCCGGCACAGCCCGCAGCCCACCACACTCGAGCTTGACACAGTTGCACGAAACACGGATCGGTCCGGGAAGGCAGCAGAGGGAAGGGGAGAGAGTGAGAGACTAGGGGGAAGGAAAAAGTCTAGGAGAAAGAAATGAAGACTAGGCTAGTGACCCCCTTTCTACTAGTGAGACAATTTTACGCACAGATGTGTTGTAGTGAAGGATAAACCCACATAAACTCTGTTTTCTTGCGTTAAGCATTTATAGCTTCACAAGTACTGAACATAATTTAATATTTACCACAAAGTGAGCACTATTCTGTCTGAACATATCCTGACAATTTAACCCCACATTACTACCTACATTATTAGTGGAAAATTGTGCAAGAAATAGCCAACAGGTAGCATATGTGATGACACAAAATTAGGGGGGGGGGGGGGGGGGGGATGAATTATAATACTGCAGATAGTATGATTAAAAATGCAATTAATAATTTCAGAATGTGGTGACTCATTGGGCACATTAAAGATGCAAGAAAGAAGATGCTGAATGGATGCTGATGTATTGAGATATTGAAGCAGAATTGTAAATATGATCTCTGTCAGAAATCAATGACTGATTGACCGAGCCCCTGCATCAAGATGAGGAGAGAGGCGGCCTCTCTGCATGCCAATATTACATACATGTACGTCTTTTCCAGGGCAAAGTGTGCATAGACAGAGTACAGCATGCAAACAAGGAAATCAATGCAATCCAATTTTTTAATTATGGATAAAATGAGATGATATGATTTGGATACACAGCAGTCAGGACCCCAGAAGATGTTGAGGTTCAGAGATGGGGGGGGGGGGGGGGGGGTCGTGTATGTGGTCTGCACTCTTGCCCAGCAACCCTCTTCATTTCATCTGACTGGTTTATTATACAGTGAGCTATGAGCTGTGAGCTCCCCCTACTGGAAGCAATCGTCTTGTCACCAGGCTTTGCAATACGGCACTATCAAGTGGTATAAGAAGAGGAGGCAGCACATGTAGAGCCAACAGGAACTTTTAAAGAAGCAACTTGATGGATATTACATGTATTTCTGTGTTAGTTACAGCAGCATAATTAAGCAGAGGAGCCATTTCAAAAATTTAATCACCAGTATGTGTTGTACGGCTAATTTAAAGGAGCCCTTCAAGGGGATGTGGAGAAAATAATAATAATAATAATTAGGCCACTGTTGTCCTTTTCTTTCCTCACTGAATACAGCAAATTGAAACTGGTTTATTATTTTTATCCAAACCTACAGAAAATAAAATAGCTGTATGCAACATTAACAGCTGCGGAGATGATAGATCTACCAAGTTGGCCCCTTTGTTTTAACCTGAACAGACACAACGCTGGCAGCAGCACCAACCTAAAAGGTTTGGAGTTCCCATTTTGTGATTTACATCAAAGTCGGCTATAGAACAAAGCCTCCAAACTCACAGCACGTTCCCTGAAGGTGTCTGTGGAGACCATACTCTCTCAATAAAAAACACAGACCCCAACACCATGACAGGATGGCTTTGGCAAAGGTAACCACTTCTATTGCCTTTAATAATAGCTTTGGCTCCTCATGGGTTTTTTTTTCTTCCGTTTGTTTGTCAAGCTGCGTGTTCCAGCTTGCCCCATAAAGGCCTTACTGGGAGCTGCAACATGTTGTAAGTTTACTAGCTTGCTCCCACTGCAGGCAGCGCTGTCAGCTGGCCAGACACAGTGATTTGTCTTCATATTTTAATATGTTTGTGAGCTGCATGCAAATGTTGTCTTCTCAGGGCCTCCGTAGTGTCCTAGATTCTACCGGATGCGTGCAACCACACACACACACACACAGAGCCGAACAGAAATTTATTGTGTCATCAGTGCTGCTGACGGTTCAAGGCAAATAAAAGAGAGAGAAAAAAAGGGAATTGGAGAAAGGTAATTTACTAAGAAGAAAAGCATGCTTCAAACATAAACAATGGAGTGTATGGCTTCATTGATGGAAAAGTAACTAGAGTGTAATTCTCCCCCAAGCACTGCCTTTTATTCCCCACTTTCAATCACTGTATCTGCAGCGGAGGCAGTGATATTCCCCGGGTTTCTAAATATCAGCTGAAAGTGGATTTATTTTAATTAAACTGGAGGCTGTGTTTACTCAGGGCAAGACATGTTACATAAAAATGAGATGGTAGGGCTAAGCCATGGACTGATAACTCATGGACACTATAATATGAGCTTATGCTTCATTCCACTGTTGCAAGAATGTAACAGATCTTTTATTAGGGTGGCGCTCATAATATTACTGACAAACAGGGTTTATTGGGTTGATTAGTTTTTTCATTTCAAAAACTAAGAGCCTGCAGATGAGGTGTAAAGACACACAAATAAGTGTGACGTCACTGAGGAGGGAAAGCAAAGCAAGAGCGTTGGTTTGGAACGGCTGCCTCAACAACACAGATGAAATCAAAGATATTAAAAACATGGAAGAAAAACACAGTCTTGCATGCAATTACCCTCCCTTTTTCCATCCCTGCAAAGAAAATGTACCAGCAGATGCTGAAATGGATCATTTGTTTTAGCCTAAACTAATCATGTCACAATTACTGTCACGTTTTTGTGCAATTATGTGTTTTTAACTTAATCAAACCTAATAATCAATCAGATAATTTCCCATTATGGTCCTCGGAACATCTGCTCATTGATGGACCTTAGGTGGAGCCATTTATTAGGACGGCTGCTTGGCATGACCCACATCCATCCTCGTCCACTTCTCAACTGACGTGACTTTAATCGGTCAAGTTGAATCCCGGTGACCCTTTCGGCAAAATGACGCTAAATTATTTCTCCTATTAATAAATAAGACACAAGATAGCAGTCTGTTAGAAGGACGATAAGCAGTTTATTAAGGATTGATGTGATCACTTTAAAATCTGAAGTGCTCTACCCTTTAATAACAGCACCCTCTAATTTTTCCTGCGAATGATTAAGGCTCTTTTATCCGGTGGCTCAGTTTATAGTGTAGCAATATGAACATAAAGTGCTGCAGTGTTGTTGTTTTTTTTGTAGATAAAAGCACAGCTGAGGATCAATAGGGGGTCGCCAAATGGAGAGTGTGATATCTCTGAGACAATCAGGAGTGTGTGCAACAGCGGCACCCACTCTGGGGGTTTGGAGGCACATTCCAGCAGAGACATTTTCTGCATTTTAATTGCTTGTAACGAAGGTGCAATTCAAATGCAAACTATGAATCAAACGCAGACAGTGACAGAATGTGTAGTTTCAGCAAAGCTGCATCTGTCTGTATGTATGTGTCTGGGGGAGAAAGAGGAAAGTGTTTTTAATTGTGTGCCAGGTCAGAGGTTCAGGTAGCAACATCACTCATGATCAGATCAGAGTGGTATTTGGGGAGCTCTTAGCTGGATATCTTTCATGGCTGAGTATCCCCTTACTGGGTTTGGGTCTCTGTGTGGGGATGATTAGGAGCTGGGGGTGGGGGGAGGCGGCGTGGTGATGTGTGGAGGGGTGATTAATGTAGATGTCAGTAGCGGCCCTCCCTCCTCTGCTCCCTCCCCAGCATCCGTAATGACACCTGGGGAAGGCAGAATGGGTCTACCTGCAGCCCAGGCTCCCTCAGCAGGGCATGATTCTTCCCCATGATCCTCCTCTGTCAGCAGTCCTGTCACTGGGCTCGGATCAGGCCCTTATTAATGGGCCTCTATGTCAAACATAGATATTAAGCTGTGCTCTGCTCCGCACCATCCTCGGCAATAACACCCACATAGGCACACACACTGACATGATCATTTCTATACAGTACGGTGACAGACACAAACACACACACAGCACAGAACCGCACACTCATAAGTCATAAACACATCACTACATTAACATTCGCTGAGATATTACTTTCTTATTTAGCAACTTTTACACATTCAGCTCCAGCATGACAAAGGGGTCCATAGATCTATTAGATATCTCTGTTTCCCTCCTCTGCGTCCACCCTTTAATACACACAACCCAATATCACATTATGCTGGAAAAGTGACAAACCTCTCACTATGATGCATCGTCCAACAATGCAAATCAGCCCGCCCTGAAAAAGGTTATACAGCTTCTGAGTTCAGTAAAGTCTGTAGCAGGCCGAACACAGCTCTGGCAGAGCCTCAACAGCGAGGACTGCTTTTGCTATTTAAGCTTGTGGCTTTAATATGATACATAGAACAGGGAGACATTTACAAGAACCCAAGCTTTTGGAGACATAACACAGCAGATCTGGGTTTATTCAGGGCTATAAAACATTTAATGGAAGCCAGTGCGACAGTCAAATTCTGTACTCTCCGATACTCCCTCAGAGGGGCTGAAGGAGGAGGTTGGGCAGATGGAGGAAGTACGGAGGACATGACACCTGAGCTCAATGTGGAGAGAGGCTTCTATCAGCAGGACATAAACTCTGTATGTAATGCATCGCTCCGTCTTCCTCTGTGTTCACTGAAAGGGACAGGAAGTGAGATAGGGGCACCCTATCGAATGTTGCAAAACTGGGGATTAGTGTGAATTCTTGCTTTTCACATAAAGTTCAGCTCTGTCGTTTCCCGTTCTCTTTTCTTACTTTCATGGCATGCAAAGTGCTGAGTAAACTAGCTATTAGCATGTGATTTTGTTTGCAAATTTAGCTGAACATGCAGCAACTATGAGGCAGGTATATGGGAGACAGTAGAGCACATTCATGTGTAAAAAGGAAATTTCTAGGTTTATCATTTCTAGAGGAAAACATTAAAACCCCTGAAAACTCGGCATTCCTCTATTAAATATTTACAACTAAATAAGCAGCAATCAAAGTTAAAGTTTGGAGGAGAAAAACATCCTCAGATATATGCTATAAATATTTTAAAACTCAGCTTAGCTGTTTTATCAGGACTTTGTGGGTGCGGTTTGATCACATTTGGTTGACAGTAGCCTGACAACACAAGCAAATAACACCACGACTCATTACATTTTGATTCAGATGGTGCTAAACTCTGATGGGTGTGCAGAAATACATGGCATCACCTTTTTCCAGCTGAGCCCCACCCACATGTGTAATGACCTAAGCTAACTTTGGCAGAATTTTTTTGTGCCCTCCTAAGATGATGTCACTCATCATAATGTGGAAAATATGTTTTTTTGTATTAGAACAATGCAACTCCAATGACTGAATAAAAAGAGCAACAAATATTTCATATTTCAAGATTAACTTTTACATTTAGTCCTGTATGTCCCCTGAAAATGCAGTTTCAAAGAAGCCTCCAACAAACTCACAAATGTCAAAGAGAATCTAAAGTACACTATGAGATAAGTTCAGTTGCAGGGAATCCAAAGTAAACTTTACAGGATGATCTGTCTCGTTCCGCCATTTTTTTCCCTATTTTATGTCAACCTCTCCTTTCCTCCCACTCTTATTAGATACTCCAACTCCTCTTCTTCAACCACATTCCTGTCATTTATGGAATTTCCCCTGTCTAGGTGAAAAACAGCCCACTCCCGGGGTCCTGAGAGCTGCAGCTAATTAGCTGGCCTACTTTTTCCCGAACATTGCAGCTTAATCTGCCTCTGTGGAAACTCATCACAACTGTCATCCCCCACCTAGAGCAGACCTTGATAACAGGGTGCTAGTCACTGTCATGACAGGGCAGGGTAAACAGTTTGGTCCAGTGAACGATGGGCAGCAGCCGCTAATGAGTGAGAAGTGAATACTCAAGCTGTGATGAGTCAGGAGGGAGGGAATGAGAGGAAGGGAGGACAAGAGCATCTCAAGTATCTCTCCAGCCTCCTTATCAGTGAGGACATTGTCCTTCCTCTCTCCAGTACTCCTCCTCAAACCTACAGCTTCGGACATCATTAGCAAGGCTCTGAGCAGGCGGTGTCTCCTTTGGTTTGTAAATCCCTGTGTCCTGCACAACTGACCAGACTATAAAGTCTGATAAGACTGGCTTCATATTTGGCACGAGGAAACCCTCTGTCTCAATCTTCTATACAACAGTCGCTGTTAAAATGGGAAGTTATTTTCATTACCCCTGCAGGAAATTCTGAAAAAAGGCACAGTTGGTCTCATAAACACCCAAGTAACCCAAACTAATGGATTTATTTAAGCTATCAACATCATGTATTCATAGCCGTTTCCTTCCCCCCTCGTGAAAAAAAAAACCATTATTGCAAAGAATTGCCAAGTCTCCGCAAGACTTGGCATGAGCATCCTCAATCAAGGCGCAAGATTTTTAAGTGTTGTTGGAAAGAATAAACTTTACAAGACAGGAAGCACAACAAATTTAAATATCCAAGATGCACTGTGTAATCATAAATACCATTATTACCCTGTTGACTTTCTCACATTATTAAATCCACGTAAAAGACAGTATATGCACTGTGTATTTACAATGCTGTGCTTATTTTGGCAATTAAATAAATGTGTTTCTAATAAAAAGAAAACAAGATTACATTGGAAAGGGTCTCAGATCAGTTGTTGGTGACTGGTGATACTGTGCTAGCATTGTCCCACTTACATTAGCACATATGCACTAGTATAATCAATGTTTACATTTTCTGTCAGTCAATAATTGGTTGTGTTGACATACTATGTTTAACTGCATCAGCATTATTACTCCTAACTCTTGAATGTTATTATAACCCATACTGTAAATGAATCAATATGTACATTACAGAATAGGGTTTTTTTCTTACCAGCTATTCCTGTTTAATATCACCGAGACATCTCATTGTATTAGCTGCTGTAAATGTTTCGTATTCTTTGTTAGAAGCAGACTGGGTGTGAGCCTGAACTAAGAGTTTAATTAAACCACCTTCTGTAGTTGTGGCATGCGATCAATAAACAGTATTTAAGGATTGCTAGCTTATCCAATTGCTGGAAGTCATGCAATTTATTTTCCATGCTAGCAGGCGGCAAATGTACAGCAGTGGAAATGGCATTATGCTGCAAGCTTCACAAAGTTTGTATCTCTCTATTAGAGGCAGTGTTTATTGTACTGAATTGCATTTATATTGGATGGCAGTACATGGTACAGGTGTCATACCTTTCTGTCTGCCCACTATAGATGGAAACTGACTTGTGGTTTGCAAAGCAGCCACTCACCCAGTCATGGAAAGGTGACTGGGTGAGCGGTGATTGAATTCTTCTGTGCTAACTTCACTGGGCAGCTGACAACTCTGAGGTCTGAGATGGAGGATTGGGATGAAAGGAGGACTTTGGGCTGCAATCTTAAAGGTTCTGTATGTAACTTCTTTACCAGTATTAATTATTTTTTATTGCCAGTGGGTGAACAGGTTATAACGTGACTGAAAAACTTGTTTTCTTGTCTCTGTTGATGTCTGATAAACAGTAAATCCGTATAATTCAGGGTCCCATATCATAAGGTCTGTGCGGACCAAAAGAGGTAACACTAATAAGAAGGATTTTCTGAAAGTTTCATACAGAACCATTAAATAGACTCAACTTTCATTCTCTCCACTCTGATTTCTTACAGTCAAGAGATCTGTCATCATACTTTGTTCTTCACAATGTGTTAACAACTTGTTTGCCCTGTGGACGAGTGTCTGTCTTACTCGTAATAAAATATACAGTATATTGTATAATGTTAAATACATGTTCTTTGCGCTCGGTATGCTGTCCTGTAAACTTTACCACTGAACATTATCATGTACTCATTGCTGCTAAAGCTCATTTCCAATATGACTGTGTATAAACAGCTTCAAATAAAACTCAGCTTGTATCTGCTAAAAGGCTGTTTCTTTTTTGCACACAGTCAAGATTGCACTCAAAATATGTACCCCATTAAACTCTCAACTATGCACTCATTTTTGGAACAGAGCCCAGAATTAAAACTGCTCCTCTCACCGCTTCTCCCGTCCCTGCTGAAACCTTTTCAATCTCCCTGTCCCCTCCGTACACTGTAAACTGGCTGTAATCAGGACTAGAAAAACAATATTACCCCCTCACGTCCTTTAAATTGTCTACTTTGCTCCTCACCTTCAAGTCAGGTGTTTGGAGGGGGAAAACATTAATCTCAATATTCAGATTTGGTAACCCTGTGGCCTGGGACGATTTGAACATCTGCTGTCCCATACTGCCAGAAACTAAAATGTGGTCTGCGAAGTTGTTTTGTACTGCTCCATGGAGCAATTTGGGATAACTTGCTGTGGCTGTGATTTAAAAAACAAATAGTCAAACTGTTGTAGTAAGCTCTTTTAACCACATAAACCTAATATAAGTTTACCAAAGCTGATGACAAATCACAACTTTAAATGTGTATACTCTAGAGCAGTTGTTTACATTTGGCTCTCATCCATCAATACCTTTTGGATTGATCGTGACCACTGTACTGAATAAAACACATGGACTCTAAAATCGAGGGGTCTTCCACTTAAACAGACGGCCCCGCCCCTGAATGCTGAGTGCTATCACACGATCAATTGGAGGCAGCGCTCATCAGAGGTTCAAACTCAATTGCCCCCCAAAATGGAAAGTGATTTAGAGCCTTAGGTCAGAGTCGATCCCAAATGACACATTAGGGCACCCCTTCCACATGCTTGACCAGGGACACCATGACCCTTTTGGGGGAGAAAAACATCCAGACACTGGGGGGCCCCCGGGCATCCCAACCGCCATAAATGCCTCAATGTCACCAATCTGAGCTGAGTGATGGTCCGGCACAGATGATGCTGGACACAACACGCTGGCTTGTAATTACTTTTAGACATGAACTTGCACACACACAGAAACAAAACAAATGCCTTCAATACAAGCAGAAGGCGACAATGTTTAAGGAAGGCCAAACGCTACTCTAAAACATCAGAATAAATTTATGGTTGAAGCACCTAAACTGAAGGAGAGATTGATTTCATTTTGAGTTGTTACATGACAAGAGGCTGCAGCTCAGATGTGTCATTCAGGCTAAGCTCCCCTCAAACTACTGATGTGGTGATAAAACAATGGAGGCATGTAAGTGGATTCCACAGGGTGTAAGTGGATTTCACAGCGAGCAAGTTTCCACAGCTACTCCTAACCTGTGACCTCTCTCTGTGTTTGCTAACCGTCTCCCACAAATAATTCTAACCCCCCTCGGCCGAATGAATTACACAGACAGTATGGATCGTCATAGTCTCTTCAGGCCCTAATGAAACTGGGCTCGTGCACCTGACATTTCCATCCCCCAGGGCCAAGCCTCGCATGGCCACAGCCTCGTACCCTGGCCTTGCCACTTCACACTAATTGCTGCCTCATAAGCAAGCACCACAGCAACAAATCCAGTTAACGACAGTGGCATATTGATCGCTGGCAGGCATGCAGGCAGCACCCCTGTCCCTAGGTATGGGAGGAGGGGCACTGTGGCTTTTACAACCTGAGGGATGGCCTGCACCCAATAAAGAGCAGGTCCCTGTGACAAAATAAAAACCAAAAGAGGGTCAGAGTGATACAATTACCGCTCGGCAGCTCTGACCCTAACTGTAGGTGAACAATAGACTGCAGGATGATGGTGGGAGTGGGGGGCAGAGAAGAGGGGGCCCTCATTATAGAGGTAGGCCAGGAGACCTGTTCAATTTGCTCCATTAATGAGCGCTGAAGAAGCACTTTCGCTCTGTCCCAACAGAGCCATTACAGGCCTAGTCTGAGCACTGAAGAAGACTTCGCACCATGCCACAAATACTGCCGGCAGCACTGAGGCATTAAGCCAAACAGATCTGAAAGCTATGAATACACAAAGGCTGTTCAAATAGCAGCCCATAAATCCATGATGTCATCAATGCTAAAATGCTGCATTGGTACTTAAAATGCTTTATGGTTACATGGCGTGTTAATCATAATTCCATTTTATTTATGGTGGTTTATTGTATTTTAAATATTGTAAACAACTCAACATGTTATACATGTGCTGACTGGTGCTGTGAAACTTTGGGTGTTTTATGCAGCAAACAGGGTGCCTAATTGGAAAAGGAAACAAAGCATATTAGTCAAACTACTCATTTACATACTAAAATGGCATGGAGAAAAGGCAATGCTGCATTTTCCTCTAATTTGTTTGTGCGGCAGAGCACAGTAAAAGGTGATAGAATGAGGCCAAACAATGGGAAGCTTAGCGAGACCGCGTTTCTGCTTAAATCTAACATCCATCAAAGATGTTATTTTTCACAGATACTGTAAATCATACATTAACTGAAGCTGGTAAACATCAAAGTTGTAAGCAATCATAAAAGAGCATTTTGGCACATTCCGTAATCTGTTTTAATGCAGCACTAAATTACTGTTTTCCATCGCCTTTCTTGTCTAATCTGGCTTACTTTCAACCCACACTGTATCATACGGTCTCTCTTCCTCCAAGAATAGCTCTTTCTTCAGTTCTAAGCCGTTACAACAGACAGTAGATGCTCGCGCTCTCTTTTATCCCAGCCACAGTACAAATTCTGCCTCAAACATTTGTTCTACTTACTACACTGACTGAATCCACATTTTTTTTACTACTGTATCAGTGTGTATATCCACATTTCCACCAGTTGTTAATTTCTCATGTCAAATTGCAGTTGAAGGTGTCCAGTGAAGACAAAGCAATGTATAGGAATGAAAGACATTTTAATGTTATCTTTTATATTTGCTGTACTTATTACTAATAAATACTAATGAGAAATCAACAGAAATAAAGCAAGCAACAATAATAAATATGCGCGGTTGGCTATGTCCACCACTGATCATTCTGTTCAGTTTAGACAGTCCAACAAGTGTCAGTTGAGTTTAATCATAATGTAATCATAATATATTGGGGCTTTAATATAATGCATTAACTTCTATGAATTAATCGCAGAAAAAAATTACGTGTTAAAAAAATAACGCTGGTTAATCTTGTTCTGTGGTGCCCTTTGACCCAGTGCGTCATTAGAGGCCACAGTGGCTTTGTCCCATGCTTGGCCCCCAGAAAGGAACATTTACATTTAAAAAAATCGCCCCAGATGGAACTGTTGATAGGAGCACAGTTCTCTGCAATTTCTGCAGTAAGGAATAGTATTCCAAGCCTGAAATATCATCTTAACACAAAGCATTTAGCGGCGAACTTGGAGGTTCAAGCTAGCCCAGCCTCTTATGCTAGCACTAGCAGAAAGCCTCATCAAGCCACACTCAACCAGGCGTTCAGACACAAACTGAGTATGTCTACGCGTGACTGACTAATTGACTCTGCAATGGGCCGCAGACCAGTTTTGGTGCTAGAGGACAGGGGGACAATTGTGTCCAAAATCCAGCAGCTTCACTACGACCCATCTACCAAAATTCATTGGAATTGAAATGTTTTTCAAAAAATCTGAAAAGATGGGTCAATTGCTTTCATACTGTGAGTGTATAAGCAGTGCAAAGTCAATTCCTACTAGAGAAAGTGTGGAAAAAACATCTGGTTTTTACCACAAAACTGCAGGATGGCCACATCTGGACTAATAAAATTAGATGCTGATTTCTCTGGATAACTCTCTGTTGTTACAACATAAACCAGATTCGACACCATTTGCTCTCTGGCACCTACTCTGTGTCTCTGCGTAACAACTTGCCCCTCCCTTCACAGTGTTGACCCTTAACAAGTCTGAACTGCTATGGCACAAGCACTTCTGAGCTGCCCGCTGATTTTTTGGCATGTAGAGACATGTCATAAAAGTTGAATGATTTCAAATTTATGTTTGGCTTCTGGTTGGTTACTGATTAGAAGCTGCATCAAAGACACTTCTGTTTGATCATCATAACCACCCTGGTCACTGTTAAACCTAAGAAAGATAGGAGGAAAACAGCAGCAGATAAGAAAAAGTGTGTAGGGAGAGAGCATACAAATTAATTTAGATGCCATATCAGGAGGGAGGCGGCAACTAACTGGCATGATTTATCCGTGCATTTTTAATAACATGATATTGTTGCGCTCTTGAACAGACACATACACTTTCTTTTGCTTACTTTTTAGGAAAATTTTCCAGGCACCTTCAGCAGCAGCAACTCGTGTAATATTTCAAATTTTGGCAAAAAGCACAAGTTTGCAGCCGTGGTATGTGTATCATTTAATACACATATTTGTCATTACATATATCTATGTTTGGGTTCGAGCTAATGTAAGGCACTAGCTTGGCACTTTGATGCATCTCTTTGCTTGTTTTGATTTACAGTTAACACAAAACAAAACAGAAGCAGGAACATGCGACAGTGTTACAATACACAACCATAAATTATAAATGCATTCCCTGCAGGAGTGAATCATAAATTCAGATCCGAGGTATATCCAAACAAAGAAAATCGCAATGCAGTGGTATGGGGGTGAATAAGTTCTGCTGTGAGACTGTAACTCAAATAACCTAGTTTTAAAATGATCAAGAAGAATATTAGCTGCTCAAGACTCATGACTGACCATGTTTAGGGTGTTGCCACTGTTGCTGTGACCAGTGTTACAGCCTTCCAGGCGGTAAACAGAATGAGAGTGTGGGCATGCGGCCTTAGGTCAACAACATTATTTGGATTTTACTACACTGCTGTGCAGTGCTGCTGGCCTTGAGACTTTACTGTGTGCCATTAAGGTCTAACACATAAAATCGAAAAGGTCATTTCTGCTCTAAAAGCATGAGGTTGTTACCTTTACAACAGAAAGAGAGACAAAGACAGAGGAGAGAGAGAGAGGAGGTGATAGAAAACATCTATATTTGCCAACTTTAAAAAACAACACAATATGAGACAAGAAGAATCAAAATAAACATTACTTGCAGCATAGTCTGTGGTATTGTAAATCAATCTATTCATGTTGTTTTTATTCCTCCTGGATGTATTTTTGTTGATATTTATTGCAGCTGTATGTGGAGGAGAGCCTATAGGATTTGTTTTGAGCTCCTTATTGTGTTCTAGCTATAAACGGCAAAATTCATGTCTATAGAGTCTCTGGTATCCTACAATTACATCAGATTGTAATTGTACTCCTACTATCTTCAGGATCAAAAAGAGGATATAAGAGAAAACAAGAGAGGATGTGTGGGTCAAAAGGGATTGCAACAATTTAAACGTGGTGAGCAGTTTGAGCTGAGCTTAATGATTTCTGTAAGACAGTGTCATCCAAACACCTCACAGAAAAAGGACCTGTTTTAATAAGGCCCCTTGTTCTGAAACTACCTATTGATTTTCACTGTGGCGGGTTGTGGGGCAGTGACCTGCTCTGGTTCCTGGCTCCCACAAAAGCTAAATTGAGCCATTTAGAACATGGGTCTGTCTTTAGAGACTCCAGCTCAGCACTGACTCCCCCAGCCAATTTATTTCCATCAGGTGGAACTTTTTCCTGGAGCTGCAGAATTTCACCACAATGGACCTGCTGCTGAAGATCCCGGCACACAATTTCCTACTCCGTTCAGTCAGCCTCCACTGAGTTCGGGTCTCACCTCTTTGTTTTATTACCGTTCAACACTAGACTTGTATCTCTGACCCAACTGCACCACAATGTGCAGCACCACGATAGAGCTGAGTTTTCTTTTTAAAATAACAATCAAGTGGTGTGGCCAGCAAAAAGTTGGAGGAACACTCTGTATCGCTGCTGCGGCTACATTCTCAGCAGACTGTCAAATCTATTGGCCCTCTTCAGCTGAAATGCACTGACTGGTTGACTTGACAAACAATGCGGAGGGACCAAAACAGCCATCGGCACAGAAGTAACAATGTGACACAGACACGATGAAGGAATGCACATGCCACTCATACACAAGCCTGCCCACAAGCATGCATACACACGCACATACCTTGCATGACACATATCACTACTAATTAGAGATGAGTACTGAAGACCAGTCTTTAATTAGCACTGGATCCTGATTGGTCCGAATGCAGAATGAAGTTTGTCGACTCACTTTTTCCCCAACATGTAGCCATTTGCTGAGGATGATACATCCCTTAGCGTTGCGAGACTACTTCATGTGTATGTTTTTGTCCTGTGGCCTGTAGTTAACAGCTTAAAATGCTCTGAAGACTGGACTATCTGTAAAGCGAAGAGAAAGAAAACACAGCTAATATGTATGTTTATAACAATAGTGGTGTGTAATGGGGAGAACACTGTTGACCTAACTGCTCTAAAATGTACTGCATGACTGTTTCGTTACATCTGATGTTGTTTATGAAGCAACTAGCTAAATGTGTGCTTATATTGAGTCACTTCTCACAACCAAGTGGCTCCAAGGCTAAAAATTGAAGCCAATGTGCAAGCACCAAAAACTGCAGTTCCTGGAATGGCCTCCTGAGGCCGGCTCTAAAGCAAGTACATACCCATGAACCTCCGTGATAAAATGTGTAACTTTACAGCAGAAATAAACACATCTACAGCCTGATACACAAAGTGGTTTTGGTTTCAAGTGCTAATTTCCACATTCATGACAACTGTATGCAAGGTTGATTTTTTATATACGTTACCTGTTAACATTTTTTACGGCCTAAAGTTATGCATAATTAAGAGCAGGGCCGTTTTAAATGACAGGCTGCCCTTCGAGGTGCCACCAAAGTCTAGGAGTCAAATCAGCCCCATGCTCCTCCACAGCTCCACCCTCTCATCCAAATTTGGTCATTTCTAGCCCCCAAAATCCAAGATAGCAACGGCAAAAATGCCGACCTGAAGGCTTCAAAATGGTAGTCCACAAACCAATGGGTAACATCATGGTGGCCACAGCCATTATTTTTATACAGTCTATGCTCTCGACACATGAAACTACATTTAGAGCAGAAGGCTTGTTCTTTTCCAAGCACATTTCTCTAAACCATAGATATATTACATTTGTACATTATTTTGTAGCAGATATGCTGATACTTGATGTTTCTCAGCAACACTGTGGTGAAGGTTGGATTTAGGCACAAACACCACTAGGTAACGGTTAGGAAGAGATCATGTTTTGGCTTAAAACAACCTTGTTTGGTGGCACAAAAGCTGCCAAAAAAGCAGGGACAGGTTGTAGGAAAACACCCAGGTTGGTGGTTTATATGCTGCTGCGAAATGCCATGAGGGGTGGCCAAAAAATAGCTGATGTTGTTGACTGTTGGTCGTAAACAGTTGTCTGCAGCTTGGCAGCCATCTCGCCTAGGTATTATCCCATCCAACATCCCCTCCACCTCATGATGACAAAATCAGCTCATATACTACATCTCTTAACAAACAATGATATACTATGTTTCAAAACGCACAAATGTACAATGAACAATGAGGACATTTTCTTTTGGCAAGACTGGGCTTTGTTTCCCTATACCAACTATGTGTAAGCTAGACAGTGAGTCATAGTTCTCAAGCACTAATTCTTTCTCCCTCCAGGTTAAACACAATTGACAACATGACATGGATAACTTCACGGGGGGAAAAAAGACAAATAATGTGTGCAGTGAGTTCTAGTGCACTTGCAGTCATACATTTTAATACTGCTAAAATGAAGAAGTATCAATAAGAGTTCTAAAAGTAGCCCATGATGTCAATAAGCAGTACTGATTTTGATGTAATCGTAATGATTCACTTTTACTAACAACTGTGGCCATTGTAAAGTTCATGGATCTCAGATAATCAGCCAGCTGTAGCAGTGATCTTATCGTCTTCACTAATGAACTAAAGAGGCAGATCAAGTGCAAGTGACGCTAAAACTACTGTTGACTACTGTAAAAAGAAGCATTGTTTTTACATGAAACCACAAGTGTCCCAGGAAGATTAAGACATTAAAAGGGGTTATTCCATTATGAGAGGCTCATACTTAGACGTGTTGCATGCTACATTCCTATCACCAAGGCATAGTGTATAGTCAGTGTTCTGTAAGAGAACTGTAGCAGCCTACTATTGAAATACTGGTCAGGGATCACATACAAGCACATAATGTACTTTCCATCTGAGTGAACTCTTGCTGAAGGAGCAAAAAAGATGAAAGGAAGCAGAGAAATCGTCATATAAATGATCTGAACCGCAGATCAAACAAGAACTGCTTCATGTCATTTCCTCCATCAAAGACAGGAACAAATCCAAATATTTTTCTCTTTTGAAAAGGCATGAATAGACAGGGTAATTCGGGTCAAGAGAATGTTAATGCTGTGTCATAGGTCACTTTAGTTACAGCGTACATGAGAATATCAGAAAATCCATGAAATGGTGCTCAAAGGAAGAATGAGAAAAACTGGTATAAAAGTAAGAGAGGGGAAAACACATCCAAGGTCACCCCCGTTCTTTCCCCCTGCGGCTGCAAAACATTCCAGTGTACAGTGCTGCAGCACATTCATAGCTCAAACCAATTTTACCAGAGGAATCAATATGGCTGAAATATTGGGCTTTTATGAGTTGCTACATTCAGCTGGGGGCCATGTGAGCGGAGTAATGTGTTCAGCTAGATTAGATTTAAACAGCCCAGACATTGAGAAGGGGTGGGACAAATTTACAAGGGAGGAACAAAGAGGAACACAAAGACCCTGATTATTATAATTATTGTAATTATTACTGTTTATATTGAATGTTACAGCAAAACAGTCCTAGTGCACATCTGCGTAACATCCAAAGGTGGCATAATGCACTAGCCGCATTAGCTGCAAGTTAAACAGTTTTGATATCATTGTGGGTGAATTGTAATGAAATGACTTTAAAGGTCCAGTGTGAATGACTTAGTGGCATCTGGCAGAGAGGTTGTCGACTGCAACCAACTGAAACTTCTCCAGCGTGCCAAGTGTGTGGGAGGACCACGGTGGCGGATGCGAACATGTGAAAACAAGAATGGGCCTATCTAGAGCCAATGTTTGGTTTGTCCATTCTGGGCCGACCGGGTTTCACTGCCAACCTGACAAATATCAATGCTCTCGGCATCAGATACCAACGTAAGGAGGCACCATTTAGCGGCGGTATGAGACATACCAGGCGGCGACATGTTTTGATGCTTTGAGCAACTCTAGTAATATAAAGAGCAAAAAAGTCTCCATAGGGCAAGCAGAAGTGGAGGCGGATAGGAAAAATAAACTCTGGGCTTTCATCTGGGAGCCTGCTATTCATTTCCCATGTTAAACCAGATGTCAATCAAGTTATTTCAATGACAATGTAGAGTGCTAGTATGTGTAGCATACTACACAAATGATGTATGTCATGTGACCTTTGTGTCAAATGTCATGTAATGCTACATTAAGTAAAAAACAAACATAATAATTTTAAGCCAAGCCACAGTGGTTATTTTCTAATCCAGCCATGTGCTTTTATAGCCTAGGAGGTAAACTAAAACAATATTTTTTTTACCTACATTCTCTTCATAGATTTAATGAGGGGAAACTGTACATTTCCTGTAACAACAGAAGTTTATTTTGAAAAGACACAATGCATGTAACAGGCATATGAGCATGCCATCCCTGAGCGTCCAAAACTGACTCAGAAGGGGTACTTAGAGCGTCATAGTTTGGCATGTAAAGCATTGGTATTCGACGAGTTGGGAGTGAGAATGTGCTGTCTGGGCTACTGTAGACTAAAACCTGCTTGGTATGTAGACATATTGGCTCATTGTAAGGTAATGAAAACACAACGATTCTTAATTTCAAGTGATTGTAAAAAAAAAAAAGAAAAAAAAGAAACATAGTTATGAATAACTTATATACCTTTATTTGCTAATAGATGCCAGTAAATGCTGGACATGGGTAACATGGACATATGTCCATGTTATAGTGGTGGCATTTAAAGCCTATAAGCAAACTGTAATTGATTGTTATTCATATTTTATGTTGTTTAATTAGTTAAACACAAGGCACATATTTCCTTTAGCTATTCATTATTTATTGAACTCGTTTCACATGTGTCAGCATACTGCTGCAAGGCATGAGCTTAATGGTTCAGGGAGTTTACTGTATTTCTGTAGGCATACCTATTTGCCTACTCCCTACATTAAAAGGAAATAAATAAGCCACACATTGTTTCTCATAGATTATGGTATTTTTATCGTATCTTAAAATAGTATCAATCGTCAGTGTTTCTCGTCAAACGTATCTAATAAGTATTTACAGCCTGCACTGCGTCTCCAGACTCTTTGGGCCATCATCTCTTTACAGTGTGGTGCAGGTGGTTCTTGTGGTTTCTGACAGCGGTCTCTTTGAGACATCGTAAAGTCTCAGAGGTGTTGAAAAGAACATCATGTCAGCCTGCTGCCACAGAACCCATGCTCAGCCAATGCCTGAAAAGAGCAGCTGAGGAAGCCATTACACAGCCATATAGTGCCAGAGAAAAGGGTGGGCCGCTGGGGGCCCCCTGGCAGTGCTACAGTCATTAATGCCCTCAATTTGCCTTAATGGCTTTCTCAATCCCAGCCCTCAATTCCATTCGTCCCCACGCCAGACTGTATTTCGTCTCCTCTCACTGCCTGTAATTAATCCATTCATCTCTAAAAGATCCGATCAATGCTGTCTGGAATGAGAGCTGCCATGCCATGGGAACAGGACAGGAAAAAACATGTACTGTAGACCCACCTTTGGCCAAAAAGTGTTTGTAACTGGACTGAATATAAAATTATTGATGAAACACAACTGCACATATTGATGATCTGTAACTGCATATAGTAACACATTTACTATGGAACATCAATAACATGTAATATAGAGATAAATGTTGTACGAAAAGCCTTCAGCACTTCAATACATGTCTGAACTCCAAAACTCAATAGGATCATACAGTGAGCATTCCAGTCCAATCATATTACTTTTCCCAGCTTAATGTCATGAACAGACTACATCTATATATATATCATCCAATTTATATATTTTGAGGGGTAAGAGATGTTGTGCCACATGAAGCCAGATTCAGTTACCACCACATCTATTATGATATTTCTGTGAAAGGAAAGCTTGTTAGGAGTACATGTTTGGGTTGTAATTGATTCATTCATTTTAGGTTAAACAATGAAAGGCAGAGCATGCGCATTGATGTGTGTGTATTTCTATGTGTTTGTGTGAGTGTGTGTTTTCATGATTCAGAAATGCTAGCTGGCAATCAGACACCATGGGCCCTCCCACTGACCCAGCTACTAAATCCCCCTCCTTGGTCTGGCCTGGGATCAATAAGCAATTTTTTGGAGCTGATTAGTTTGCAGCAGGAAGGTGGTCACTGTCTGATCTGTCCTAAGGATATAATCAAGCACTAAAATGTGGCATTATTGCCACTGTAATGTGAGCAGGAATGGATGTAACAGTATGATATGACACATCTTTAATAGGAAATGGTGATTATGGACACGTGATGCAGAAAGGAGTGGTTAAACTGAGGAAAAATAAGTATTTTGTCATTACACAGATAAATAAATGTGTTTTGAAATTAAAAGAAGTAAGTGCTAGAGAAGGATGCCTTTGATTGGTTGTTGAAAATCCACCATGTCGGAAAGGGTGTTATCACTGAGAAGTGGAGAAAATTAAAGAAAATAAGTGGACGGAGGGCACAGCTACAAAGAAGTCATTCAGGGCCTGTAAGACGACATTAAGACCTGCAGTAAATTCTGCTGTTTTTATCCCCGAGAGACTGACCGTGACACCACAGAAATGAGCAAAGAAGGCATAAAAGAAA
Organism: Epinephelus moara; assembly: GCF_006386435.1. Taxonomy (NCBI): domain Eukaryota; kingdom Metazoa; phylum Chordata; class Actinopteri; order Perciformes; family Serranidae; genus Epinephelus; species Epinephelus moara. The sequence goes on from NC_065507.1 coordinate 29,144,792, forward strand.
TTTGTGGCTTGGATTAATTCTCACTTCTCTTTGGATGGAGTGTGCCCATCATTTTTGTCTAAGCAGGCTGTACCAGTAAAACAGCTTTAGCACTGTTCAGAATTATGTGCAAACGAAGCTCATTCATCACACACAAGTTTCACAGTATGAATTGATTTAGGTTTACACTTTATACGCAAGTTTACAGTAGTAAGTTTACAGTAGGTATGGAAGATCACAATATACTTACTTAAGGTCTCATATTATGCTCATTTTTCAGATTTATACTTGTATTTGGGGTTTCTACTAAAACATGCTTACATATTTTAATGATCAAAAAACTGATTATTTTCCTATACAGTCTGCCTGAATATGCCTGTATGCAACTACCTTTGGTTCAAACACTGCATTTTAACACCTGTCTCCTTAAAGGTCCAGTGTGTAAGTTTTAGGGGGATTTAGACACATCTAGTGGTGAGGATTGCACACTGCAACCACCTGCAATTTCTCCTGGTTAGAATTTCCTCAGTGTTTATTGTTCAGGAGGTTTTTAAAGGAAGCCAAATTATCCACAGAAGTCTCTTTCCCCCCAAAACAAATGGAGCAGGTGATTTAAACAGGTAAAAATCTATCTATCTAGAGCCACAGTTCAGCTTATCCATTCTAGGCTACTGTAGAAACATGGCAGTGCAACATGGCGGTCTCCATAGACAAGGACCCGCCCCCTTTGTAGATATAAACAGCTCATTCTAGTAACAAAAGCACAATGGCCCTTGTTTATGAAACAAACATACGACTGGGTGCAAGGTCATTTTCACACAAAGCTCAGCATTTATCAATGTGGATGTGAGCGGAGGCTACAATCAATTCTCACGTCAGGTCTCAGCTCATGTACGCAAGTTTGAGTCAGGGTGGACTTGCGGCGCAGCATCATTAATCTGCTTGGATTGGAGAATTGTAATTAGACTGTATTCTGACTGACATCTAAGTATTTGCAGCCATATAACAATCACCTTAGAAATGTATAGTACCCATATGGACATGCGCCCTCTACCACAGCTGGCAGTTGCCTGGCTCTGTCGGACTGGCTCCAAGCTGACCGTACACTGACAAACCTAAGCCTGTTTATATCATTTATAATTAAGAAGACATAAATAAATACTGCAACAGTGTAATTATTTAAATACTAGTAGCCTAGGTGATTACATTTTTACCGGTGTACGGTGTCGGACACGTCTATGTCTCCTCCGCCACCTGTTATGCCAGAAATGGAAGCAGCCACGCACTTCTTGGTCTGACTCAATCATAAGCTTTTATATGAATATTATAACAATATTAATATCAAATAATATATAGCCTATATTATTAATATATGTATGCTATAGTTTGGTGCATATCATGGATATATAAATCAAATATTTCAGCCTTGAGGCCGATTGTCCACTTCAACTCTACCGCAACAATGATTTCTTTCTACACTATGTTTTTACGACTTTCTTTGGTGCCACTTTTCAGGCTGGCAGATAAAACCAGTTGTTGAAACTGGACCTGTGACATCAGCGTTTCTATTTCTAGCTAAGAGAGGTTTCTCTTCTTGGCTGTATTACACCTCTTCATGTCATAAACTCTCGGGGCAAGGATTCTAAATGAAGAATTTATTGGGGTAGGATTTGTAAATGACAGTTGTTTTCAGCTGCCAAATTCATCAACACCAGATCATTCCCACGCTGTGATTTGTGGGATCACACGCGAAACCTATCCTAAGATGCTGTCTTGGCCTAGATCTGCGCTGGTTTGTAAGATAGATTGATTAATGTGGGCCAATGATTCTTCTCTTTCAGGTGAATATACACTAAAGAAAGCATACTTATTATTTTGTATAGACCTTTAAGCCCCCTCTCCTGAAAAAGCCCAGTCTGCTCTGATTGGTGAGTGTTTCCGTATCATCTATGTTCTTGGGTCTCTGCACCATCATTGCAACCAGGGAATGACTGTAACAGCCCTGTAACAGCAGTTTCTAACTTTATAGTGACATCACAACTTCACATAAGTCCTGACGGCTTGTTAAAAGGAACTGTTTCTGAATACAAACTGTGTCCATTTCTCCATGGATTGAGCATTTTGATACTTTCACAGTATTTATATTGCATCTATACCTACTTAAAAATAATTTCAAAAGACATGGAAATCTGACTTTTTACAGTATGGGATGTTTAAAGTAGGACACTTGCATCCACACTTTTATTTTTATGTGGTCTCCTAACTCAAACAAATTCAACAGTGCAGCCGTGAGACAAACAGTAAAAGAAGAAAAAAGTGGCACAATGCATTTGCATTTTGACACACTTAGGGCTGTCTTCAAATGCTACGATCAGATTAGCAGATTCAGATGAGACAATGAGACACTTCACACCTCTATACCATGGCAGGATTACACTGACAAAAATAATTGGCTGAATAGCACAGTCAGTATTTACACAACTACTGAGAAAAAAAAATAAAGAGGTTGCTGAAAGGCATACTGATGTTTTATTTAAACAATACGATTTCACCAAATAAATTAAAACAATATATTCCCCAGTTACTGACCAAGAGGTGAATGTAGTAAAATCTTAAAGCTATGTGCAACCTCTGAATATGTTTACTATGTTCCCTCAAAGACTCAGAATGCAGGGAGCCCACCTCATGTTGAATATTCTTCATTTAGATATCAAAAATATATTTTAGACATGCCCCATATTACAAACTACTTTCCATTCAAGTTGTTATATTTGGCACCACTTCTATTGCCTTTTTTATTGATGTGCACTTGTATCTGCTGCACTATCTCTTCCTAACAGCAGGTAGCCTTTCATGTGCCACATTACACAGGTTCTGAGGAAGTATGTCAACGCTACCGGCGCTTTCAAACGCTCTACTATTCCTTTCTACAGTGCTGAACAGTCATCTCCCCACGAATACTCAAATGTATTCAATGAAAGTGTTACAGTTTATTACATACTACAGGTACTATGCAATGCTAAGTTGTGTTTCCCCCCATTTTTTCTCTTAAGGATTGCTCTGTTAAGATCTGTAATCATGCACCAAACTGTAGGCACTGTCAAAAAAAGCCTGATCAAGATGCATCAGAGGTCTCTGTAGCACAGTGTAGTCTGAATTGCATGTTAGAGCATGATTCAGCCTCAGCAGAATATGCTTTAGTTAAGACGCTATGGAGACACAAAGCAATACAGAAATTGTGGTGTGCAGGAAGTATACCTCTTCCAAAACTACGTCTACAAGAACACAGTTACCGGTATGATACTATTTTCTGAACAAAAAGCACACAACCATTTTCAAAAACAGAAAGAGCAGTCATTCCTGAGGGAAAGATACAGTTCTGCCGTCTGATATCCCTATAAATGTAACAAAAGAGTGATAAATCAATTCATACATTGATGTTGCAAAACAAGGATACTGTACTGAAAGGAATGTAATGCATTTGTCCTTGCAGGCTGCTGCAATTCTATAAAGAAGCTGCAACCCACACAAATATCCCTTTAAAAGGCCAGTGAATCTCCTCTAATGGGTGCCATGAACTCTGAGTATCATGATCTCTGAGTGACATTTCTCTTCTATGAAAAGCAACACTGTGAAACTAAAAGAAACCAGACGCACAGCTTATTCAAGAGATTTACCACAGATGCATTCTGAGGATTTTAAAGTCCAGCACTCAAAATCTATCTCTGAGTTTCAAGTATTGAACTTTTAGGACCTTGTGCCTGGGATTGCTGTACATTTTCTTTTTGCTGTGGAGCCACAATGTTGAGCTTTTCTCCCTGGAGCCCCATGATGGTGGTCATAAATTGGGTGGCCAAGGCTGTCGCTATGCTGCTTATATTTTAACTTAAATGCAGGTACACCCCAGAATGATTTACAATCTAACCATTAAAATGACGTCTAAGGAAAAGCTCTGAGAACATGGTGTATGTCAACCTGTTAGGGCAACCTTTTACTCTCTTTCTTCTTTTTCCCACTCAACACACATACCAAATGGCTCATTCTTTCAGCTCAAATCATAGGTTTGACCAAGCAGAGAAAAACTGAAAAACAAAAAGTCTGAAAAAATCAATCAGTTGTGCAGCATGTGAAAATAAAGAAAATGTTTGAAGGTTTAAATGTTTAACAATGCTTTTACCCAGTCATGTCTGGTATGTGAGGTCAATATCCGAGTCTTATTTTACATTCAGTCACAACAGGGTGGGAGAGAGAAGGGATTGAAGTACATTCAAAAACAAAGAGGTCTGAAAGAGGAAAGTAAAATGTGCCCTCTACTGGATTATAACAGTAATGTTTACAGAGGGTGCATAGAGTGAACCAAATTTTACTACTACAGATATTGTTTTTATTCATGTATGGATATATAAATAGGTATTCAGGGTTAAGACATCACTTGTACAAAATATGCTCCCTGAGAAAAGAGACGATATCTGAGAAAAATGGATACAACTGGGGAAAACAATAGAGACAGGAAGCCTCCGGTTACACTGCAATTGTTCTCTGAATGAAGACAAATGGTCAGCCGTAATTTTTGACAAAACAATCCCACATGAGCAACCTCAAGAACAAAGAGAGGACTATTATTTTGTTGGAAGGGATGGCCAAACTGTGTATACTGAGGCCAGGAATCAAGACCGTCCCATTCCTTCACTTCTAAATCAATATATCAAATCAAATCAATAGTTAAGCGAATGCATTGTTTATACTGCAATACACTACTTAGGGTCAAATACCTATCTGATGAAACACATACATATTTGCCACTTTTAGAGTCATGGAGTACATCAGGCTGAAGAATGAGCGTATTCTCTTTGTCCAAACATGACTCTCTGCAGCTACTGTCATATCAAAATTACTATCATTGTGCCTGAACTGAAGTAAAAGATGCACAGTTTCCTGTCATCCTCACTAAAGTTTTGTTTTACAACCTGTCTGCAGCCAGAACTAAAAATGCACAGTAAAGGTAAAACTGCCCCCAAACAGTCCTCATTAAATTTGACGACGACGACTGGAAATATAAAACTATGAATTTAAAAAATGACATACATGGTTTGAATGATGTTTTATGTTAGTCTCTGAGGGCTGTTTCTAATTCTGTTTTGGACTGTGGGATCCTGCAAGTTCCTGCAGTTTAACAACTGAAAATACATTAATGGGTTTGGACATTTTATTGGCATTAGTAGTGATACAAACAAACAGGGTATTTTACCTCTTCTCTTTGAGCACTCTGCTAGCACTGTGTGAATTCTCCACGCGTTACCTGCACACTGAACTGTAACACAAGCTACAAGGCTCGCAGCAAATCCCAACATTTAAACACTCATTCAGAGCTGTAGTGTAGCTGTTGGCTGTATATTCAGAGCTGCAGCAGAGGTGTGGCGGGAATGCATTACACGAGCATTACCTGGCTGCTGTACCACTTGCCCACTTGCCCAGTGCAGCACACCAAGCCCTCTCCTCCACTGTTTAATCTATTCTGTGTCAAAAGATCAGCCCCCAAGAGTCTAAGAATACAAGATGTTTAATGTGGTGAAATCACAAGAACACCACAGCACGCACTCACACACACGCACATTCGGGAGAACACATGAATTCACGTTACTTGCAGTAAAGACACAACAATAGAATGGAAGTGAACTGAGTTTAGTGAGGGGAGGAAAGGCTTTTCTGACCCGTCTATCATGAATAATTGCAATCTGGTGCTTACATCAGTGGAGATAGGTCTGAAGGGAGGCACTTCTTCCTGCTCACCTAGCCACAACAGTAAAAGAAAAAAAAAAGGGTGGGGTGGGGGTGGGGGGGTAGATGGCTTGTCTTTGAAGTGACGAGATGGTCTGAAGAGCACCACCACAGGTTTGGTTTTAACAAGCAGGATCCAAATCAAAGCAATTAGACCATAATGTGCTCCATAAACCTGAAAGAAACGGGCCAGTGGGGAGGAAAATGGCTGAAATACATGTACGTGCCCATAGCTTCAAAGGGAGCTCAAGCTATATTAAAGAGAAAATGAAATTACGGGGCCATAGCTCTGACACTACACCTTAAACTCTCTCCTTGTACAGTGCAGTACTACCATACATGTATACACATAAGCCCACACACTCGCTCACACAACGCATCACCCCTTACCCGTTGTTCCCTGATAGAAACCACAGGGGGGCTAAATGTGACGAAAAGGATTTCAAACAATCCAGACTGCCATTTAGGGAGGTTAATTGGTTGGTCCAGTGCCAAACAGATCCAACGAAAAGCTGAATCTGAGGCTGGACTATACGGCACACTTCAACCGGTTTGTGGGAAATGCCAAAACACTGCTGCTTAGCAATCAGACACTGGCAAATATCCACAAGCCTGATCAAAACATGCACTTCTCAACTAGAAAATGATACAGCAGAAAGGTCACCACTCTGAAGTGAGGCTGTGATGTCCGACCAAATCAGAGATTTTTTATTGATAACTGCGTTACTGGTAACAGAGCACTACTGTACTATGGGGAAAATAAGGTTCAGCGCTGCAGCAAAGCTGTGATTTTTAACAAGCACTGAGTGATGACCAAATAGAGATTGTTTCCTCTCTGTGACCCCACCTAGTCCACTGGCTAAATGTGGCCATAAACAAGACAGACGTAATAATGATGACAGGGCCAGCTAAAGACAGTCAGCCATCTCGCTGCAAAACCACACTCCCGTGAGACTGTAAAATCCCAAACAGCTACAATAAAATGTATAAATGCATGTACTTAAACTAAATCATGGTACACAGCCACATGCCATGCAGGAAGTGTTTTACACTATGCACGACGTACAGTTTGCTTGATATGCTGCTCTGATAATTATCAGACTGCAAAACTGCAACTCTACAACTTCAACAACTGTCGACACATATACAGTATGTCCTCAACCCTGTCTGACCTCACCCCAACTTACTACAGTAGGTAGATATGTGGCAAAACTCCTTCACAGAGGTATTACATTTCCCCTAACTTAATCGTTCGCCCACACAATAAGAACCATAACAGATAGGGGCCACATCTCATCCATGCCCCCATTCTGGACTGGACCTTATCTACAGTGAAACACATTTCAGTGGGGGCTTGTCCTTATGCAGGAGACCAGCCTGCTGACGGTGGGCTCTCAGGGCTTAACCTGGGCTTACTGCACCCTCCTCTCCACCAACAGATACTCCCCATCTCTCCCAGCCCCCTACTCAGCACCAGATCTAGCCCCTGCACCGGTCCCTACACAAGGCAAGACACTAGCTCTGCACAAAGGGGTATTTACAGAGCCTGTCAAGTTATTAAACTTTAATCCCACTAAGAAGAGCATATTCTGACAATGAATTATAGATGACACAGGTTAGAGTCTCCTATATGACCTCCATTCCACCAAACCCACCATGGTGGGTTTTAATAAACTGTATTATCAACTGAGTGAGGATGCTGCCTGCACCTAGATGGAGTTTCACATATATAAAGGAAAAATATGGAAGAGGCATGAGGGGAAATCTAATCCTGATGTGAATTACAGCTGTGGGGGGTAAGGGTCTGGCTAAATCTATGTGCGCAAGACGGCAGGGTGTATCGAGCTGAAACCTACAGCACGTATTCTCAAGCAATTATGAAAAGGGTGTCGTTAATTCAGTCACAGGAGCTCATCAGTGACCCTGCAGTTCATTTGTTTAGTCTTCGGGGAGCTAAACAGAATTGCCTCTTTCCCATCTGTCAAAAATTGGCAAAAGACAGTAAATGAGTTTTAAAATTCAGCAGAGACCAATTGTCCTTCCTTGAAATTATTTTATCAGTTGCCCCCTGAGATGAGCAATACAAGCTGTCCTCCTGACAACATCATACACTGTGAAACACTTCTGCAAAGGTTACTTTGAAAATAAAATTTGTTACAAGGATCTGATGGTCTGTTAATAATTGTAATCATAATGTAATCCACTGGTTTACGTCACATCAGTTAGTTGTGGATAAATTTACCAGTAAATGATTGGATGTTTATAAATCTACTGAAAACCCACTTTAATTGATTTCATCTGCCTCCAAAGCTTCATGACATCTTTTCTTTGTTTGAATATGATGCAATATTCCAAGGCTGAAGCCATGGAGACTAAACTTGCAAGGGGGTCTGGGGTCCACACACAAGAGATTTCAAAATCTGAAAACTACTTTTCTACTATTGTACATTATTTATAGTATATTATATGAAAATGCAATAAATGGAAGCTACTACTGTCTGAAAAATCTACACATGCAGGGCAACATAAATAATTGACACTTCACTCAGACTTTACATTGGCTTTCTGACAGATATAACATTATAAAGACACTGATTTTAGTTGAATTCGCCCTTGAGCCATGTTCTGCCAGGGTACGGCAACACCACTTGGACAAACCACATGCAGAACTACAGTACACCCTAATTCTAGAACCAGCAGTAATATCAATAGCAAATTGTTACTGTTATTTATGATCATGATTACATTTGCTAATGATAATTTTGGACATCGCTGCATGGTTGCCTGTCATAAAATAACTTTTTTTTATTATTACATTTTTTAATCAGTATATTGGGGACATTTTTTAGCATACTTGAATATTGGGCGGGTCTCCTCCAGTATATTATAATTACTGCCTTGCAATTTTTACATTTGAAAAAATAATATTATAATAGAGCTGAATGCCATACTCAACTATTTGTTAAAATAAATGTCTTTATAAAAAAATGCATTCATTTCTCATAAACCCCAAATATGAGGACATTAGTAAGAAAAAAAGGTTTAAAAAGTCTCTAAGGTAAATCACTGTAAGAAAGAAAAAACGTACAACCTAGATCACACAGCTACATCAGTGGGTTTGAGTGTAATTCAGAATCACTTAATAAATTAAGTAATTTTTACAAATGTGGAAATTATTCTATATTTTTTATCCAAATATGACCTGCTGCTTGTCTAAAATATGATGAAAAAATTGCCGTTAATGTTTCAGCTACCTCAGAAATTATATTTTGGCCACACACTAAAGTCTTTGTGATATAAAATTGACAGCTGACTATGACTACTATACCTACACCAGCAGGTGTCAAGAAAAAGATCTGGTAATTCAGAGTCATCTAATAAACCATATAAACTGAACAGATGGTGACATTATCCTTTAAAGCAACAGTCACCCACATGTGTCATGAATGATTCTGAAATCTTAAGTATTCTATTTGGCAATACATGAACATTTGAATATCTAAGTCTATGTCTGCAACCATAGTCTTTATGGATGGACAGTATTTATCTGTCACACTGAGGTCAGTGTGCATGTTGTGTGACTCGGAGCCGGGATGACTTCCTCAATCACGTGGCTATCCCATCCAGTCCAGACCAGGAGTCTCTCATTACAGCCTGGAATCCTGCTTCTTAATTGTAGGGCATGGATGTTGACTCCCTGATTCTGGAGTAATGGGATCCAGGGTCATCATTTCAAGTGCACAGGACCTACATCATGGAAGCATTTACGGTCTTCAAACAGCTGCTTTTTACCCCCCAAAAACCGCATTCCACTCCCATCCCCTTTCGAAGAACCTCCCTTCCCCACAGTGTTAATCCCGGCCAGTTGAGAAGCCCTGTATTTATGGGAAGGCCTGGAGTAAACATCTTGCAGCTGTAGCCATGCTGGAAAGAAAGACCTAAGACTTCATCGTCTACCTGGGGAGTCAAGTGTCTTCCTGTGTTTCGAATGAAACAACGGTCACTCATCGTGTTTCACAACGCCTACTACTTCATTGACTCAATTTACAGGAAAAAATAAGATAATAAGAAATGGGATGTACGCATTATACATAAGCATAAATACAAGATGTGACACATGTTTGTCTCTTCAGGGTGCTTTGAATTCAACAAAAAGATAAACAATGTTGGAGAGGCGCATATGGCACATAGCTGTAGAGCCTTTGGAGAACCAGCAGTAGCTGTCATCTTTGGACATGACTATCAGCATGGTGGAGACACAACAATGTGGAAGCAAACACAGTAATTACCTAGTCAGAGAATAGGATTGTGTTTGCGGGTAAATGGCAGGTGGTTATGATAAGTGCTGAGGCTATTGTGCCAGCAGGCCTTGCCTAGCCCAGTTAAAGGTGGGAGTCATGCAGGAAAGAAGATTACTACTGCAACTCTGTCTCACGGGCTCCCTGTGTGTGGGCCTCATGGACCAAAAAGCTTGATAGCATGATAGCTGCCATTATCTTTGCTGTAGCACATTTAGAGGCAAAACACACCTTAAGCAGTCTCTCCTTCCGAGAGGAAACAGAGAAGAAACTCAGCATCAGTAATTGCATTACCAAAAATGCATGTTTGACATAAAAAAGTCTCAATTCTCTCATCACAGTGGTAGAGTTTCACAGGGGTTTTAATTGTACAATTTCCATTTAAATGAGGTTCACAGAACACTGTTGGGGGCTAGAGTTGCTTTTGCTTTGACAGTGTAGCGCATATTAAATAAGGCAGAGGAAAAAATGTACCCTTTGAAACACTACAGTAAAGTGAAAATCAGGTAGACTCTAATAGCGTGACAAATACAAAGGGCAGTTTTTAATACCAATATCGCCTAGGGCACTGTAAGGAGAGTCAGGATCTAATTCTTCCTTAATACCGTATCCCTGTAGACACTCAGCCTTGGCTCCTATGAAGAGGTAGCAGCGGGGTTGTAGCGGGGTTGTGAACAGTCCTACTCAGAACACGCTGTGTGTGTGAGGCCTGGGCAGCGGGGCTGCTACAATTGGTTGTGATCTAAACCCCAAGGGACCAAACCAGAGCGTGATCCCTGGGTCAGCCGAGCTGCGCTCTCTGGTGTCTATTCTCTGCTGCGCTCCTTTCATCCGGCTCTCACAACTAGTCATTACAGGGGTTCCTCTTCCCCTTAGCTGGAGGTAGCCTTTATGTGGCCCTGTGCTGTATACACATCCAGTGTCACCGCCACTGCTGCTGCAAACTAGGAAAGCAGGCGGGCACACAGTGGATTAGGTCGGCTTGACTTGGGCGGTGCAGGAGAGTGGCTTATATCTAAGTGAAAGATTGTGGAGGCAATGGGAGCTATATATTGGCTTGACTTCCACACAAACAGCTTCTTATCCTTGAAAGCGAGAGGAACCACAGCACTGCACATAAATTGAAATCTCCAACGAGGCAACATGTTAATTTCACGTGACATCAAAGGGCTGACGGATTGTTTATCGAAACAGTGTTTAGTATACCAACGTACATGCAATCATTTCAGGTTTGATGCATACAACGGTGCCTTTAAATTGTGCTGAGGATGAACTGTGTGGGTGCACGCATCTACATTTTATAGTCAATCAATCATGAAAATAGTGAGATGAATACAAATGCATTTCCATACTGACAACATAGTGAGACTTTTGCTCAAATGCATGGCTGGCTCAGGATGTATGCAACAACAACAATCTCCATCTGAACACATAGCAACAACACTTTATCACAGATCTTCGCTGCACAGTGTAATTGATGCTTTAAATTTACAAAGAGTCACAAAGGAATTTACAAGGTTGAGCGTACTAAGACAATAAAGGAGCTTTCTGGATTCATGAAGCTGTCACTCTGTTACAAATCTAATGACTATTAAACTTGAAAACGAGCGTTCTCATTTTGCTGCTTTCAGCAGAACAGTCTGATGGAAAGATTGGAATGTAAAGGGGAGGTGATAGAGAGGGGAGAGCGAGGAGAGCGAATGGCCATATTGTTAAATTAGAGAGTAATATTATAGACATTAGATAGGTTATTTATCTCATTAACTATTAATCATTACATACGTGAAATCTAGGTGAGATGTGGAAAATGTCTGTCCTTTGTCAATATTCTTCCATCAGAAGGCAATAAGGCTGATGGCCCACCTCCCCAATGCTGGCCTCTGCTCTAATATTAAAACCTGTGGGGGTTTCATCAGAGCCCAGGGCCCAACAAGGAAGTGAGCATACGCCACGGACCCCCGGCGCATTGCTTAGCCACATTACCCAGCACCCACCAACCCAAATTTCATTACTTACTCATTACTGAATCGAGCTCAGCCTTGAGAGAGCAGCACTGAATCATAAAGCATTCATTTAGCACCAGATCCTGCCACAGATTATCCTTTATATTGGCCTGGGCTGCACTGTAAAAAATGGGTCATTGTTTCAACTGATAATCCCTGTAAATCCTGCAGGAGTCATTTAGGGCTCATTTATACTCCCTTTAGATACAGAAATAGATGCGTTCATTACAGATATTATGACTGTCACTACCCACATACTATCATACGTTCTGTATGCTGGCATACAGAACAACATAGTGACTGTGGAGGAGGTTGTAATAATGTACCTATTAATAAAGGCAGCACTGTAGCACTGGTCTGTGAGGCCATTAAATGTGACATGTGTAAAGAAAAAAATTCCATTATAATAGCAAATAGTTTCGTTTCACCATTATAAAGATGTCTGTTGCATCCTTTGGTTGTATCTTGCTTGAAATACGCTACACTGCCCCAATGATCACCGATGGCACTGCTCCATTTTCAAAACCTTCCAGAAAATGTGCACAAATATGGACAAAATGAACACAGAATACAACGTGTCCATACACTCAATTAACGTTGACCATAAATGAGCTAATTTTTTACTGAGTGTCTTTGGACTAAACTTAGTAGAAAAGTCACAAATGAACCTTTCAACATGAAGATTTTTTTTTTTACAGTGTGACAGAAAAGAGTGCCAAAGAAGGAGATCAACCTATGGTGGCCGACCGTCAGCAGCAACTCATTAGATGGAGACAAAAAGTAGTCCCCACTACGACAGGTCATGCCCTCTTTTCACTATATTTGATCAACTGACGCTACGCTTCCATTGTTTCCCTTCGTTTATTACACATATCAATATTTGCCCCAGTAATGGAATATGATGTAAATATATCTGTGCACTTACCTAGTTGGGATAAGGTCCACCAAGGGAGTCATCCAGAAGCAAAAAAGAAAGAAAAGGAGAGTTTAAATGTCAGTGATTCTCTTTAATGCACCCCAGAACAACTCAATGACCATTATACACTTTACTGTATGCAGGTATCATGAGGTTATAAAAGGCAACTCATCAGACAATAACATAAACAAATCTTGTTTTATTTGCTAGTAGTTCTCTAGCATACCCACACACTAAAGCCACAGCAACCCTCAGCACATGTAAAGGCCAATTTCCACCAGATGCGTGTTGGCTGCGTCTCCGCTCCGGCACGGCAGCGGAGCCGATAGGATTCAGTTCTAGTCAATGTGTGTGTTTCCACCGGCTGCGGCTGTGCTGCGTTCCGGCTCCGTCTCAGCTCCGGCACTCCGGAGACCTCTGCAACAGATACGCAGGACTTCTATTTTTGCCGGACGCCGGAGCACAA
>NC_065507.1:29158806-29280963 GCF_006386435.1 Epinephelus moara
CTCGGGAATCATGTGGTGATCTAACCCCCCAATTCCAACCCCTGATGCTGAGTGCCAAGCAGGGAGGCAATGGGTCCCATTTTTATAGTCTTTGGTATGACCCAGCCGGGGATCGAACCCACGACCTCCCAGTCTCAGGGTGGACACTCTACCACTAGGCCACTGAGCTGGAGCTGGTATAAGGGATACAAGATAAAGATGTGTCGTCTACATGAGTGTGGGTTTGAATGTGGTAAGCCAGTTGTTTCCAGATGTACTTGTCTCTGCATCTCAGACAGCAACCCTCCCAATATTTTCATGCAAGTCAGCATCTGGACTTAACAGAGAATGTCACAAAATAATCAGCAAAGAAAATATTCAGTGGCTGCTCTGTGAAAGCAAAATCATAACTTGTCAATACAAGACCTCAGATGAGAATGGCCAACTATGTTCCTTTTTTACGTTGTTACAGGAAAATGACAGCAATTTCGTTCAGCTACAATGGCTCGAACAACGTCAACCCAACAAGAATGTTTAGGAATAGGTAGAACAAGATGTAGCATGAATGCATGAACAAACAATCTGCAAAAGATGCATAATTTTCCTCTCAGCGTGGGCCAAAAAACCTAACTGAAATCCAGCCTCTAACAAGTCAGTCTAGTCTGAATGCAAAACAAGGTAGGTCTCCACAATAAAGGTGCCAGTGAGGAAGCTATGTTAAAAAGACAAAGAACTGTGCTCAGGTAAATTGATGTAAAATAAATAATAAAAAAAGACATCTTTTATCAGCTTCAGAGGAGAAATATTGACTTATTCAGCAGGTGACATATCAGCAAAGAATGAAGAAACAATCCTCTTTTATGTTAGTGGCCATTCCCCATTTCCATTTTTATAGCCGGAAAAGATCTGTTTAAGAGCCACTGTCTGTTCTAATGAGATGTCACTTGATTTAGGGTCAGGCCGCTTGAAGACTACAGTGTTTCACACAGGCCGCTCCGACGGTCAATAGAAATCAATACAGCCGATGCAATTATTAATACAGTCCTAGGCAGTTAGATGTGAATGAGACAGATGACATTAGACCAGATTGATCTAGAGGGAAATGGATTTCATGAAGCACTCAATGCCTTCATTATATTCCACACAATGGAGAGTCTGGGGAAGCTCAAAAGCACGGGCGCTGCAATTCTATGCTTCCCAGTGCACTAACATGAAGGGAAATTACACTGTTAAATCTAAATGTTGCATTATAGCACATTGTTATTACACACTGTTACTTTTTGTTGTTAATCTTGTCAACGTGACCTCCACAGGATTGCTGTATTTAAATACTTAACCACAATATCATGTGGTGCCTGTGAGCCTGCCTCGCTTTCACCGCCATGTCACTTTTACAAACAATAATATTTCCTCATTTTCAAACACATTTCTGCAGCGCTATGCAGACAAATGATACGGAATAAACACGGAGGTGAATAATGAATGTGTTGGCTGTAGAGGATATTTCACTGAAACAATGCAGTCAATACTCGGCATCCATCACATCTCTAATGAAGAACGAGGATGTGCTGGGGAAGAAGCTTGTGAGTCTCAGGTGCCAGTCCCAAATGAATATTCACCCTGCAGACGAACCCTGCTCCCTGTGGGCCCGTGGCACTAAATAACACAGCATTAACTCTGGAAAACAGAAACACAGCTCAGTGTTTGGTTTAAGGGGGTTTGTTTGAATAACCTCTGGCACTCCAGCTCAAGACATGGTATACCAATAAAGCCTGCTTATTCTCACCAAATCCCTACACCTTCATTAACAATGAGTAATAATACATATTGTCTTTTTGTTCAGGTTTATGAAAAAATAGGCTGAAGCTTACTTCATTTATTGGAACCTCAAGTCTTTTGAATGGCACTACGTTTGTACTTTTATATCACTACTACTATGAAAAAGCAACCATTTATATTAGTATGAAGATATTTGTTGTAAATTTTTGATCCGATTTGTCTTTAGCTCCGGACATTACAAGCTGTATTTCCGGGCAGTTCTGGCACGGTTGTGAATGAATGAAACCTCGGTATACAGCGCCCTTTTATTTTCTTCATATTCAGTGATGTCAGTTTGGTAACCCATGAGAGAGGTGAAAAGCCTGAGGAGGTGTATGGGCAGTGAAGGGTATAAACTGAATGAGTCAGAGTGTGTCCTGAAATGTGACAGCAGCTGGTGTGTGAGCCAAGCAGCGACTGCTACTCTGCCATGGCCAGGCAAACAAGACGGCGAGGCTGCCCTGTCTGCACACAGCTACAGTAGATACACAGAGCCATCCAAACACTCATACACATACATGCACACAAATACGCGTGCAGTTAAAAAACATTTACAAAATACATTGTTTTTTTGCTGTTTGCATTCCTTGAAATGTCTGCAAGCTACTGGCAGTTTTCCTGCACTAATCCAGCATTTAGTGTAAGCAGCAAATCCTGTGATGTTAAAGCACTAAACATGCTCAATGATCCCATTTCAGCTGAGCCTATTTCCTGTAAACATGTTTAGAAAAAGGATCCTAAAATATGAACCATCACCAGCCAGTCAACTCAAGCACTTAAATAATCCAATACCCAAGTTTCTAAAGTGTGGTACCTCAAGGTTTCTATGTTTCAAAGTCGGTACACATCAAGACATTAGAATATCCTGGCTCATATATAGTAAGACAGATACCTGTTTATGATAAGAATAAAATAAAAGAACCATTTATAAACATTGCGCAAGCACAAAACGAGGCCTGAAAGAGGTGTACGCCACTTACCACGCAAAATAGACTTGATGTGAGAAACTTTGACCCACGCCAATATTTTGGAGACGGGAAACTGGAGATGCAGATGGTGAGGTGGAAACCTGATTGTAGATATTGTCGAATATTTTTTTGGCACAGACCATTTTTGGCTTTTGTACACGTGTACATTTTTAGAGTTGATCCTATACGCATTGTTTTATAAATGAGACCTCAGGACTTGATTTTCTCTGAGTCGGGACCTTTGAATCCACCTACTTCAGATCAAACCGATTGACTCGCCTGGCATCTTGACATGAAATAGCAGTTATCTGTTAAAATAGAGAAACCAATAAGCACCACGGGGGCTACTAGCTATTGGCCAGTCAGCACTATGGTTGAGAGTATCGCCGTTGTCGAGCTGTTGTTGAGTGCTGTCAAGCGGTGCACCAGAACCAATGAGGAGTAATAACAACAATGGTGCTGTAGACAAGATAAAATACTGCTTTGTCTTCTCAGTATTGCCCAACAATGTAGTGTATTTAACTTTGCTCCGCTCTGAAAACCCCGGGAATACAGGTACGTTGACATGGCTACGCAGTAGTGTGGACCTAAAATGGTGTTAGATTCAGGTGGATGCATTGGTCTGAAGTGACAAGTAAGGGAAAATCGACGCCTCCCTCCTCCTTCAGGCAATGACTTGAAAACAATCAGAATAAAATCTGAATATGAATCCATAGACCCAAGCAATACACAACGCTGGTATACCTTTACTTAATGTACATAACCTAGACCTGGACAGATAACAGTGTAAAAAAGTTAAAGATTTTTTATATGTTTCCCAACAATTTTCGTTTCAGGGGACATAGCCTCCTTCTGTTTGACTCTGAATCCACAGGTTTCATATGTTTCTGAGCAGGTCAGAGTTAATCATCCATCTACATCCGGTGTGACTGGAGACATTACAGGTCAGCTCAAACAAAGGCAGTTACTAAACTAATTTGGATGTGACAGTGGCGATATTTAAATGAGATGTTTTAATGTCAAAGGAATTCTAATTTAAATGATACCACAGCTGTGATTACATATTAGAGGCTCAGCTTCATAGATTAAAACAAAAAAGCCTGCACATAGTTTTTCATTTTAATCACCAGCGTCTGACTACATGTTGAACAGACTTAATAATTCTTTAATTAACATGTTGACTAGGAATAGCAGAGGGCACCATTACTCCCCTCCCCCTGCTCAGGCTTATGCTCACTTTGCCTCACATGCACACACACAAATTAACACACAATCACAGTTTCATTATACACTTTTTTTTCCTCCAAAGAACAAGAGTCAAGTTTTGATTTAAACTCTACATGGCATCTCCACAATCTCATTACAGAAAGTGAACATAAATTTTTATCAGTATCATTATCACTTGTGTGTACAGTATGAGTAGTGTGCTTGGGTGAGCATAAAAAATAGGCAGGAGAGTAGAGAGAAGCTGTGACACTGGTTACGCTGCAGCACACTCAGCCATGTTGGGGCACACAGCAAAGGTAAGCCATAATTATTGGTTTGTAGTAAACACCACCCCTCCTCCTTGGTTTCCATTGCTTCCAGTGACTTACTGTCACTGTGACTCATTTAAAGGCCTTTTGCAGGGTTAGCCCTGCGACAGCACCGTTGCACTGCATTTCAATCTCCTCCCCGGCTCCCTCTATAGATGGGAGCAGAGAGCAGCTGGCGAAAAGAGATAAATTCATGGTCTGAGTGCTTCACCCTTCCAGTCTACCTTGCACTGCTCACCCGAATGCTGCGGGGACAATGATAGAAGCGTGAGAGGCAGAAAGTAGATTAAAGAAAGCAGAGGCTGTCACTCCTATTACTGCCCACATGAACACCTTGAACCCAGCCTCTGTGATTTCAGTGGCTGAATCGTGTACACACTATTTGATTTCACTGAGCCAGGTGCCCTGTTTTGGTATGAGCGCCTGCAGAAATATGTATTGATCATACTGTTCCTCTCCCTGAAACACTGATGAAGTCTATAATGATATGATGTAGGCTCAACTCCGAGGCGAACACAACCCATCCCCCATGTCTTAATGAAATTAGCTTTTGCCTCACTAGAAACACCGCCGGTGGCAAAGAGAGGTGACAAAGAAGATCATCTTCAAAGGTTACTCCCCATTTCTTTGTTCTTATTGCCTTTTCTCTCGCAATCAGTACAAGTTCATCTATGTCCTGAAGCCATGATCAAAACATTTAAGGGCGGCTTCAATTACATCAATAAAACATTTTTATATAATTCCAGCACACGAAGTGAATATTGAGAATGGTATAATTTCTCAATAATCACTTTGCTGTTTTTAATATTTCATAATTGGAAGCCATAAGAGATTTGTCACACCATCTAATACCTTATTATTACGTGGATAGACGTCTCAGCTCTTGGACTAGTTATAACGTTGGCTATGAAGTCTAGACACAAAGGCTGGATGAATCATGTGCTCTATATCAAGCATCATAAGGCATTCACACATATATAGACGCTTTCGTAAACAGATATTTTTCTCTATGTTTCGGCGTCTCATACACATGCAAACAGTTTTAGGTTTAGGTACAGTTTGTTTGGCCTAATGACTAAACTTAGTCTTGCTGCACCAATTCATTGCTGGTCAGAGCTGCCACTGCACCCAGTGCTTTTGCTCCACCTCAGCGTCTGCGGTTTAAAGTCTGCCAGAAATTATGGTTTTGGATCAGACCAGTCAAATCAGCAGATGGCAGGACACCTTCAAGAGTGGTGTTGTCGATGACGAATGGAAGTTAAGCTCATAATGAGAACAAAGCTGCGATACTCAAACTGAAATCTCAAAACTGACTGAAATGCAAACACTCCCCAATATGTTTCTGTGTTAACATTATTGAGGATACACAGCAGCTTTGTATTTGCCTGTTACACCATGTAGAAGGAACGTTACTAACACACTACAATAAGTAAGGAAACTGGTGAAGACCAAAGGGAACAGCATTAATTATGGGTGCAGTAAATAAGCAACAAGGAGCCATTTCAACATGATGGGACAACCTGTCATGAGATGTAAAAGATAATTGGGGTCAGACGTGAAAAACAACTAAGCTATTTGTTCCTTTGATTGCTTGTGTTCCTCAGTCAGCTGGACTCTCTTCTAAGACGCTGCTGTATCCCCAAGAACCAGCAATGACACCGGTGAGTCATTTTAATCTATCATAACTGATGAAATGACGGCCAAAACTACACAGGTAAGACCCAGGCTGTCATATCCCCTGTAATCTTTACTTTAACACATAGGCAGTACATGTATAACCACTGACGAATGAAAAATTACACTTACGTAGGTCTGTAAAAGCCCGTAAATAATAGCAATGCCAAACAAACATTATTATGTGGACTCGCTGTGGTACTTAGGGCTGCAACTAATTATTATTTTCAGCACCCATTGATCTGCCCATTATGTTTTTAATTAATAGAGTAATAGTTTTGTCAATAACATGTCAGAAAACAGAGAAACATGCCCTGTGTATTTTCTTAGAGCCCAAGGTGACGTCTTCAAATGGTATGTGTTATTCAACCAACAGTGCAAAAATCCAAAGCTTTTCACTTTATTATCATGTATGACAAAGAAAAGCATCAAATTCTCACATTTAATAAACACAAAACCAGCAATTGCTTGAAAATTTACTGAGTTATTCGATTATCAAAACAGTTGCCAATTAATTTGAGGTTGATTGACTAATCGACTAATTGTTGCAGCTGTAGTGTTAATTAAACAATCATTTTAAGGCTATTGAAGTTCAGAAACTTGGCAGAAGGGAGTCTGTTATCAAACATCTGGGCATAAAGCTGTCATGTTTGGACCCAGTGGACTCTAAATGACCCAGCGGGAGCTGCTCTCTCAAATATAGCCTGCTGTTTATTAGGGGCATCCAATCACTATAGCAATCATCTCACACATTTGAATCCTGAGGTGTTATTGGAGCGATCAATCTTGTCCTGGGTCCAGTGGTTTATGCGGTCACCTGCCAGCCAGTTGGCAGCTGTCCTGGATCGCGGGACGGCACTTGGTAGTCTGTCGGGGCAGCTCCTCTGCAGCCAAGGCAGGAGGTTAATTAAGCAGATGTTGGTAAACAAGCAGGTCATCGGTAAAATGAATCCGCCCCTCAGTATAAAGAAACTGTATCTTAACTGCTGCTTGCATGTGCTCATAAATCTGGTGTCAGAAATGAGCACATATGGCAAAAGAGCCAACATGTGGCAAATGTGTAATCTATCTTCAATAGTCTGTGCTGTACTGCCAGGATAAAGTGTTACCATGACAACGAAGTTAGTGCTGGGGGAAACAGTTCAACTCCTCAATCATTCAAATAACCAAATATTTTATCATTGCCATATTTGATGGAAATGCTTGAAATGCTTCCCAGTCTCCTATCCAGGAATGAAGACAATGAATGTAACTATCTAAAGACAAAAGCCAGTCTAAATATCAGAAACACCTTTTAACCACATTATCAGTACAGAGATGCACATGTCCAAAGACACATTTTTTGTGACGTCTGACACTACTTACGACTTCAACTACTGTAAATATTAAAATGTATATGATACTGTTATGTGCACCTACAGTTACACCTTGTGTCAACTGCACTGAGATGAAGAAGCATTTGTACTGACAGTGTTTGTTTTTGTCCCTCGTGGGTGACAGTCTCGTCTCTTTCTCAAACCAGCTGTTTGTGTTAATTGCCTCTCCACTTGCTACTGTCAATCTAACATGGCACCCTCCTAACCGCTTATGAATTGATGACAATAATGGAAATCAGCAGAGACAATGGAGTGAGATTACACACTGAAAAGGCCAATTTCACCTCGATACCAGAGGCATGCAGAGGGATCAGAAAGGACTGTGTCTTAACATAGACAGAGCCTTTTCATTATATGCTAAACAAATGCAACAGCTGTAGAATTAACCCTAAATGGGGAATATAGCATGCACTTAGACCATCTGGCATGGTGGGGCATGTTAAAATGAAGACTGAATTGGGCAACTGAAAGTGATGTGTGCAGAGTGAGGATGATGCTTCTCTGTTTGTCAGGACGGCTGTTTGGGAAGATGGAGATATTGAGCAGAACTTGAATGCTGACTGATGGAGGCTTTCACCGTGGCCATTTTAAGAGAGGTAACGATAGTGCCCTCTGTCTGGCCCACCCACACTACACCATGCTTCTGCAACAACTGCTGTAAAAAACCTCGGAAAAACACCAACTACACATTAGCTACAAATAGAACTGGATGCACGCCTGTCCTCTGAAGACAATTAACAAAGCAGTGACCGAGAGGGTAGCCGTCTACCTCAGTAGACAAAACACAATACAGAAACTAATCTGAAAAAAAGCACAAGGGCACTATATGACTGTGATTCTGGTTCAGTCATTTGTTAAAGTGTCACTCTTCAGACTTGTGTTTGACCTCTCTTGCATCTCAGAAACCCACATGTCGGTACAATAAACAGAAAAATCTTGAGTTGACGTTGCCCTACAGCCAGTATTGTAAGTCTACATCGTAGGAAATGAATATTGCATACAATGTGCTTCCTCACACAATGTTTCGCTCTGATCTCCACCCTGCCAGGCAGACACAAAGAAGTAGAAGATTGGGTTTGGCCCATCAAGGACATAATGGTGCTGGTGGAGGAATATTAGATCTCAGCTACAGCTGGGGTACAACGAGCATGTGGCTCCTCCACAGGGACTAACTCGTAGCACCTAATGCAATCAGCCCCACAAATCACACATACGTATGTGTGTGTTTGTGTGTGTACGAGCACGTGCCCACGCACACACGCACGCAGCACAGGACACAAAGAGTTCTCAGCATGTCTTGCCGTAAGTCAAATCATCATCACTCAAATCTGATTTGGGTCCAGAGTGTTCTGAATGCAATTTCCTTTATTAAACAGTCGGATCCACAGTCAGTCATGTTCAGTGCTTTTGGGTTGCACAGCATTTACTGACTGAAGGGCAATCTGAAGGTGGGGGGGGTAGCTGAAACTGATGGGGGCAAAACGCAGGAGATGTGTAATTGGCAGTCTGTCTAATGACAGTTTTAATGGTAACACACATTGCCACAAGTGCACACAATTCGCACTTTCTATCGGTAAAAAGGACGATGAATGGGTCAGGGCACCTGTTTGGAACTGATGTTGCAGTTACTCCTGGTCTAACAACATGGATAAAACTGTCTTACACTGATATATGGCACCACACTCACTCTAACATTTTAAATCATTAATACTATTGGCGAGTGTGCTCTTCATCAATTCAGTGAGTAAATAGGAGAGTCTCTGCTGGTATGAGATCCAAAGAAAGAAGCTGAGGAACGTTGGACAACTTGCTGGTGCCAGACATATGAAGCACAGTTCCATTGACAGTTTGTTTACTTCATAATTTCTTAAATGAGCTCTGACCTTCAGCAACTGCAAATTTTCACTCTGAAAAAGACCCCCTGTTTTACAGAGGACAGTGGATCATTCTCAGGGTAAACAATGCAAAATGACCCCATCACTTTATAATCATACAAAGCACACAACATCCCCTGAAAAGTGACAGCATTTCACATGCATCCAATCCCATGTGCCAGAATGCCATCTGTTGTTGTAAATTATGAATGAGCCATTAAATTTTTATCCGCATTAAATGTCTGCCATTTTTTAATTATGAGACATTGGGG
Organism: Epinephelus moara; assembly: GCF_006386435.1. Lineage (NCBI taxonomy): Eukaryota > Metazoa > Chordata > Actinopteri > Perciformes > Serranidae > Epinephelus > Epinephelus moara. The sequence continues at coordinate 29,168,303 of NC_065507.1, forward strand.
TATGTCGTCCTCAGAAATTAGATTTTTAATTTCTAATATGAAATGTGCAGAAATCCTGAACAATTTCTGTACCGAGCTATAAGGGATCTACAGAGTTGAGTGCAGGAATTCAGATCCACTGCAGCTCCTGTTTATACTGTACATAAATGCTGCCACCTGGTGATATATCACAGGCACCCCATGTGCGTGCAGTAAAAGCGTTCTGTAAATCTGAGGAGGCATCATACAAAGATCTGGTCCAAGCTTCAATGCTGTTATCATCACATGCAACATTTTCACTTTTAATTGGAATGCTGACCAGCTGCATACAGACAAGAAAGGTCACAACAATAAAGATCACTGTGGATTTTAACTAACACACACATACACATACACATACACACACACAAACAAACGCTCCATTCACTTTTGTTCGCACATCAATCAAAATGGCTGCTTTGGGAGGTAGGGTTAATGGTATTATTTGTCATGCCAACCGAGCACGTGAGCATGCATGCGCATTGGACGTGATGTCTTTATTAGCAGACATGACAGCAGCCAACTCACCAGTCTCTCCTCCATGTGGAGCAATGCCAATCAGTTAAACCCTCAGGGTTGTTTAACCAACATGCAGACAGTCCAAACAGTAACTGAGGCAACGCACTCATTCAGGGTAAAATCAAAATTAGTAAAAACATCATCAATGCAAACTACTCTACACATTGAAAAGTAAAATTGTGTTGTGTGACACAGTAAACGATAACAAAGCATTATTTCTTTGTCGCCTCAGTACACAAAACATAACATTTACATGGTGCAAATGAGTTTGTATATGACAATTAAACTGCTGTTGTCTAAATCATTATGTATATAGTTTACAAATCAGACCCAAAAAAAAGGCACAGAAAAACTCTTATATTCTCAAGCTGCATCGTGCTATATCAGCCATCACACTGAGAATATCTTCAGTTTATTTAACTCAGTACAGAAGGGAGACCGGACATAATGGCCTCAAATGGAGTATATTGGTTCAAAGCTGACAACATCAGTGATATTTCTGCACCAACACATGTTGTGTAATGTCATGGCTCCAAAAGAAAACAGCCTGCACAAAGGTGGATGAAGTGGCACAGCTGAGGTCGTGTCTATGCAGATCACACGGCACCATGCAATTTTATCATTTGCTTTGAAAGTGTATTTGTGTTTGTACCTGCACAGACCATCTCTCATTGTACATACAATCCTGGTGGCCTTATGAGGTGAAGGCCCAGAGAAAGACATCTCTCTGAGGTCACGCAGAACTCTCTCATGTACAGTACATTGCCTCTTTCACTTTTATTTATAGTACGCAATTGAATGGCCATCAAAATCCAACTTAGGATCATACAGTGTGGGCAGTTAAACTAATAACACCTTCCTCTCAGGGTGACAGTATCTAACTAAATAGCTGAACAACCTTTTGGGCTTTTGTACCATGAAAACTGGAAAAACATTCCACGGAGATCAAGGTTTATAGAGTGAAATCCTTTGAAAAGACAGCATGTGTCAGAAACGTCCTCAGGTCTATCAAGGATGTTGGGCTATTTTTGCAAAGGGGTTTAAAGTCAGTACGATATCAGTAGAGAACAAGATGAACTCCTAACTTCCCTAGATACACTTTGCAAGGCAAGATTCATCAGGGGTATAGTTAGCATTGCCACTAGTCTAACTGCACACATTAGCCCTATGTTATCCGTTTGTATGTGACAGTGACAGAAATGCATGTGTGGCGTGGAGAAAAAAGAAAAACATGATAATATTTAGTCTTGGCCCAATGACAAATTAAAAACATGTTTCTATAGCAACATATGTACAGGAGAGTATGAGGGGCAAGCATAAGGGGGAAAAATTGAGAGAAGGAAGATTTTTGTAATATGAGAATACAGACAAAATGTCAAGAATAAAGTATAAAGTAAAACTTTCAGTATGCCAGGTATCAGAAAACGATTTAAGACTTTTGTTTTGTTTTTTTAAATTGAGAATGAAGTCAAAATATTGATATAAACTTCTCTGGCCCATCAAGTTGTGTCTTGTGATACAACATATCCTCCGTGTATTGCACATAGGTAACCGATACCCTATCCCGATATCCATTACAGCTATTTCAGCTAGACACCATTTCTCTTCAAAGCTCTAATACTTAGTACCACACTGTGTTCATGCACCAAAAGAGAAATAACTTCCTTGTACTGACACTGATTCTGAGGTACAGTTTCACCAATTCGTCTACACATGGCACTTTGTAGAGGCAGCCATATGTGCTAATGCTACTGTAGTAGTAAATAAATAAATAAACCATCTTTCTCTGATTTATTTTTTCTTGTGCCTGACGCTAATAATCTTTCATAGCTATGCACCCCGCTGGTATGTTTTCCCTATGATGCTCCAGCTTCATGCACACTGAGGTTTCAATTTTTTAGGTTTCAACAAGTTTATTACACGTGGACATAGCTGAGTATGATGTTAACGGTTGTTATTTTAGCTCTTTGTATGAATCTCATGAATAGGAATGTTACAAACGTAATGGGAAACCACTTTCAAAAATACTGTTTCAGGGTTGAACAGGGGAAGAAGAAGGGTGTCTTATTTTAGAAGTATGAATGATTGCAAACACAGAGCTAGCTCTATGGATGGGAAAGCTTTGTGAGACTGGAGTGAGATTGCACACCAGTTATTTACTACCCTGGGGGTCTGTTTTATCACAAGTGTGGACATCAATTTGTTTCCCATTGGAAAACCAAAAACAGGAACAAAGCTGATAGGAATCTGGCAAAGCAGAAAAAACACACAATTTATTATTTGCTTTTATGGCTAAAATGGCAAATAATAGTTTTTTTTTCCATTCATGTAAACAGAGCATTACCATAGAAATGGCCTCTTATATGCACATGTGAGGGCCAAAGTGGGCGAGTGGGGGATGGAATTGTTAATCCTGTTAGTTTCCCTATACCTCTGAGCAGCTCCTGCCACCAGCTCCATCCTGGGAGGACGAGTACAATAATAACCCAGAGACACTCCGGCACTCATTCCCAGGAATGCTCAGTGCTGCAGGCTTAAAGTCAGGCTGTGAAACGTACATCTCATTCCTTCATGTTAATGTGCAACTCTGAATTTTACCTTTCCTTTTTAACGGTGCTCTAGCCGCAGTACAACGGATACTGCTGATTGCGTGAGAAAAAAAACAGAATACATATTGCAGATGCAGAATTTCATATTGCTGTCAGGAAGAAAGAAAAAATATTTCTGGCAAAGTACCTACAGTGAAACAACTTTTTTTGCGTAACAATCTGGCCCTCTGGAAACTTGAGGCTGTTTTTCCAACTTTTCCTGTCGTTGCAATTCGAAGAAAGGAAGCAAGAGGAATTTGATTCTGCCAATAATCTGTGACGCAGCGCAGTTAAACAGAATATATGATGATTCCTGACAGGAAATACAATCTTAACATGATTACTAAGCTATAATTGCCCTCATCAGTAACATTTCAATCACAAATCTCACTGGATCTAAACATGTCTGACACCAGTAGACCACAGTTTTAGATGATCCCCAGGGAAAAAAGTTGCAGAAAGGAACCAATGAAATGTGTCACTCAGGAAAACTCAAGGGATTTATATTGTTGATTGATACATTTGACTGCTGTCAAGACTCACACAGACACACACAAACCTTATTATGCTGCTCTTGTTTTGATGTCAGCCGTCTGTGCCGTGTCACACAACTGGCAACTGTTTTAAGGCAAGTCTGAGCTGAAATGCAAGCTGTCCATCTGTAATGTCTACACTTTCTTTTTTGTGTGTTTAAAATCGTGCCAAAACCTGACCTATTTCATTAACATCTTAAAGAACCACTCTTCGCATTTGCTGTTTCATGATCATCTCTTTGCAGTGGATACATTTCCAGGCAAGGTTAGTAATGTTATTTATATCAGCATGCACATTTGCTGTTAGATGGATTGCTAAACCAAAGCCATTAGTTGATAATATGCTGTCTGTTTCTCGCTGTTACTCATCTCGAAATTGCATTAATGTGGCACGCTGATCGGGGAAACTGTTTGTCTTCCTGTCTCGTGTGTGTGTTTGTGAAACAGTGTGTGTGTATGTGTGTGTGTTTGGGCGTTGTTGAGCCTTTTTTGTTTTACCCTCGGGAATGGCTGTGTTAATATGTCTCCCTTGTCAATTTTATGAAAGTTCATGTCAAACTGAAATTCCAGTTGAATATTAAAGGTCTTAGCATGAGCCCATGATTGAACTGCTTCCAAAACCCGTTGTTTACATTTGCGCTGCCATTACTCACCTACAACACAGCCTCGGGGCACAGTATAGCGCCCACATGATGGGATATACTGCTGAACAAAAGGAATGCATATGGCTATCAAAACCTATTAAGTGCTAATGCATGTCTTTTGCTTTTTATAATACATGTCATTAATTTTGTCTGTCCTCATGTTACTCTTATATTATAATATCAAACAAAGGACTGTAGAGCCAAATGTGCAAAAACTCTCCCTATATAATGATCCAATAATATTCTAAACTCTTAATTAAGGCAGATATTAAGTGTGAAATGCAGCCTCTTAGAACAAAGGTTAACAAACGGGATCTGTGTGTCCATTTGTACACAAACTGTGCGATGGATTAGGCAGTATTCCCATCTCCCCCCATGGCTGCTGTGCTGCAGAGTGAAGACATATGGCTGGTTATGTGTCCTCCTACCCCACCCTGTGGTCTGTCTTTGACATGCTCTTACTGTCTCAGCAGAAAGGAAGCCTGACAGAGGAGCAGAGAGAAAGGAGAAAATGGGCTGACCTGATCACACTGATGCAACATTCACTGTAATCTCTGCCAACTTTGTGATTTATAAGGCACAAGAAGGTGCATATTTTATTGCAATACATCTAGGTTAATATTGCAGCTTGGGGTCCGGAGCATTAAGGCAGGCATGAATCCAGTGAGTTTGTTTCGCCGGGCCCTAATCAATCAGGGCGTTCGGTGGGTGGAATAGCGTAGAAAAGCGCTCTGTTCTCATTACGCAGACAAATCATACACTGCATATTATAAATTACACACCAACCCTGGGCTCCATTCTCCCTACAATCATTCACGGAGAAAAGATGGGGTCTGTAGTAAATATTTGGTTTTATGTTCAAATGTGGGCAATAGGAATAACTTAAAAGGCGCAAATTGCTGGTGGAAGGCAATATGAAAATGTACTCTTTATACCATTATAAGGTCTTTATTATGAAAACAGAAGGCTTTGAGACGAGAGGTCCTCCAGAGGAAAAACAGCCTGGCACATAATATAAATGTTACAATATTGAGGGAATATGGAATGTCATGAATAGAAATACATTTTCACGGTCAAAACGTATTGCTTTGCACTGGCTCTGAAATCAGTTTGACAGGCAAGCATAATTTTTGCGGGCATATTTCTTCAAGCAATAATAATGATACCTTTGTTTTGTTAGAACCAATAAAAGTCCGTCTTGTTTGCCTGTGTATTGGTAAGAGGCTTAAGCATGTTAAATTTAGTCACTGACAGGAGAGGAGACAAAAGGCTGGACCTGTCATAAGCCGAGGCTCATCCCATGCTCACATTAGGAGAATCACACGATTGGATGTGGGGAAAAATGGCTTCATATAAAAACAAAACAACAAAACTCTCCAGGGGGTCTAAACTATATAGCAGAAAGTACCTGACAGAGAGTGACAGCAATCCAATCAATAACTTCTACATAGTTTGAACTAAAGCTAATTCCATTTTGGTAAAGTATTCACCCACACCCTTCTCGCCCTGACACACTTGACATGTGCTATAATTGCATTCAGTGAAATACAGTTTAATTTAGCTTTAACGTCTAAGTAACAGTGTCTTACACCTTACAATAAACATCTGACATATTTTGTCAGCTTTACTTTGCCGAGACTGACACGTAGACCAGGTGAAAGCTGCACTCCAAAGTCTCAGGTGTCACACTCCTGTGACTAATGTGTTGCTGTAACTCTTTTACATAACTGCTCCTACCGGTGTTTCACCACATATGGTGGGCGGAAAAAAATAAATAGGTACCACTACATGTTTATGTAGTTGTTCACCCATCACTGGCTCATTCTACATAATAACCATAGACTGTATGAAATAATGGACATAGCTACTGTGATGTCACCAATTGGCCTGTTGGCTCCCACTCTAAAGCCTCGAGTCCGGCATTTCTGCCACCGCCATTTTGTTTTTTTTGGAGCCAGAAGTGACCATAATTGGATGAGGAGTTGGAGCTGTGGAGTGGGGGGGGGTGTCTCTGACTCACAGACTGTGGTGACATCTCGCAGACAGCCTGTCACTCAGGCGGCCCTTCCCTAAAATATGCATAATTGCAAGCCTTGTAAGCGGCTGAGTTATATAAAAATTCACCCCCATACAGTTGTCATGAATGTTGAAATAAGCCATTGTACCAGGCTGTAAACATGTTTATTTCTGCCGTCAAGCTGGGCATTTTAACCCTTTAAAAGCAGACATCCCGCAGACGGCAACGGGATATCATTGTCTGCATAATCCTGTTTAAATAGATCTAAAATAGGAACCTTAATAGCTAGAGGATTCATTCTTCTTGCACAGAAAGCTAAGGATTCTGTCTTTCCCATTCTCATGTCATGACCTCACCTTACCTCACCTTACGTGCCGTGCAAACATAGTATTTTGCCATAATTATGCCAGTATTTCCCTATAATGGCGGCCGGAGATTGTTGTTTGCATAATCCTGTGTATATTAATCTAAAATAAAAATCTGAATGGCAAGAACACTCATTCCTTCAGTTCCAGAGAGCTAAGGCTTCTGTCTTAGCATTGAAAATGAGCAGTGGCGCCAGACGAAGGAATGATTAATCTATTATAACAGCCTGTCACTCTGCTTATAAAAATGAGCATATCTCAAAAACTAAATAATGAACATAGCTCAAATAACTTATGGAGTGTTAAGAAATATTTTGTTTATGCTTTTACATTTAACAATCTTTTGGATTAATGTGTTGTTTTTTATTTTGTGAAATCTGATGAAAAACATGTCTGATTTTTGTATTTTAATGACACAATTTAAATACTTTTATCAGTTATTATGGTTTACTGACTCCTTAGCTTAGTTTGTAAAAATGTACAGATATGAAGCATTTATGAAGTTACTCCAAGAAAGCAAAAATACCAATGTAGGCACTGATGGACCATTTCCCCTGCACAGTTCAAAGGGTTAACATGGGGTCTATGGGAATTAACCAGCTTCCAGAGCCAGCCTCAAGTGGCCATTTAAGGAACTGCAGTTTTTGTCTCCATGCTGTCTTCATTTTTCAACCCCGGAGGATGCCGCTTAATCACAACACACAGGAAAAGATGTCAGCTAATACAGTAACTCTGACAGTAAACCAAATTTAACAAGCATACTCACTGAAGTCATAGGACAGCTGGTCTCCTCATTAAGATGATGTAATGCAAACTACTTACATGGCATGTAAGTGTTGTGTTCATATGTGTGCTTAACAGTGACTTTATAATCCTTGCTCTGCCCATTTTAACATTTCCACTGGCACAGGAGTTCAAACTCAGCAGTGAAGAAACAGGGAATCCAGCCAGGAGACACGAGGATAGGCAAATGGTTTTGATCAGCTGGTAACATGACATTAAGCTTTGTCAATCATCGCATCTACATACCTCAGCAACATTTTTGTCAGTCATCTAAGTAAGAAAAAAACCTCTTTTGGCAAACATTCCAGCTTGTACAAGTGTTTGATGTGAAAATGCAAAGCGTTGATGTAAAGTACCTAAAACCACGTCTGCTCAATGTGTATTTAAGTGTGTGTTTGTGTGTGTGGGGCATGTGCTCTCGTGTATTCATGTGGTTGTGTTTCAGTTCATAAGGCTTTTTTTTTTCCACGGTGCCAGTCAGGCAGTGGGAGCAGGAGGCAACTGTGGAGGAAGGGAGCTTGTCAGAGCTGTCTCACTGGGTGATGTTAATATGGCAATGCTAAGCTGGCACAGGACTTAAGCAGCTTACAAAGTACAGGGAAATAAACTTGATGATTCCACAGCAGTTTGCAAGACTTTTTAAATCCTAAAGAGTTTAAATACACATCCCACCTCATGCTGGCCACATGACAACTTGGCTGATCAAAAACTTGCACACTTCAGTACAAATGTACAGTTTGCAATCATATACTACTAAAGGCATTTAACCGTTGTGCACGTTACTAGATGCTTCAACGCTCTTTCTTTTCATTGACTGCCTCAATGGCCTGCTACTTGCCAATTTAAGTCTGGTTTCCATTAGGAATCAATATTCATCTGGGTCATGGCAAATCCCTCAATTAACTCTGGGGAGCGAGGGGGAAAACTCCATATCAGTCTTTCTGTGTAGTCTCTTTTATCTTATCTCCTGATGGAGGATAAAAATAGAGGGTTGCCTTGAAAAACAGGATCAAGGGCCAAATACCTGATCAATAAGAATTGGCAAACACATCTAAACAACCAGCACTGCTACACGCCCACCAGTAAATCTCCACAGACCAAGTCGTGCCAGGCCATAAGTTTTCTGAGCACATAGCAGATCAGCTGGCATGTCATGGATTCATACTGATTGCTATTAAAAGCTATTAATCACTCAAATGGCCTCCATAGTTCTGGTGAGATGTAATTCCAAATGTTAGATACTATATGGAGAATACTATCTGTCCATCATTGTTCAGTGATCTGATGTCATATTGGGCTGTAGGAGCTGATGTTTTATTGTTTAAGCGTTATGGTTTTATGGATTTTCCGTCAGTTTGTTGGATATCAGCAGTGACCTGGAGATCGACCTTGTCAGAACAGGGGTCCAGTGACGGCAGTTCCCTCGGCCGACCCCGCCACTGAATACTCAACCCCCTCCCTTTCCCCTCGCACGCCATATCCCCCAACCATCTGCTCGCATCAGAGTGTCAGTCGAATCCAGTTGCCGACACTTTCACCCAAATTTCTCCTGCAATGAGAATACCCCCAATAACAGTCCTAATCCCAGCACGCCGCGCTGCTCAATTACAGTCTTTAGGAGGATGGGATTAGGAGCAGAGATGGCGGGAGGGGTGGGGGGCAGTGGGAGGATGGTGGAATGAGTTGAGCTGAAGGGTGAGGGGGGAAGAGAAGGGAGGAAAAAGGATAAGGGGGAGGAGAGACTGCTTTTTACTGCCATGAAAGGCTGCAGATGAAGAGACAGGCACAGCAGCAGTGGGTAAATCCCAAATAGCCTGTCACCAGCCGACAGCGCACTGGAGCGTGTAGAGCACAGAACAGCACAGCAGACTGGCAGCCTGGGTTGAGCCAGGCTAGAGGGAGAGGGAGGAGGTTGTCTGGTGGGGCTGTAGGCGATGTTAAGGGTTGGCCAATTTTACTCTGGCATAGAGACAGGAGGTTGGAGAAAAATACATCAGGTGACGGAGACATGGGGACAGGGTGGCTTGGGTCACAATTTCAAGCTTGGCTCATAAACATTTCTCTCTGATTGTGGTGGATGGACTGAGGAAGGGGAAGCGGGGTAGAAAGCTGACAGGGAGAGAATGAGAAGGAGCGTGAAAAGAGGCAGTCGCAGAGAGAGAAAGCAGTGAAAGTTGAGCTTAGAAATAAGGCACGGGGCTTATGTCTCCACACTGGCATTTACAGAATCCAGGCCCAAATAAACATCCCTCTTCCTCATCCCTTTAGTTGTGGATGTTGATTGAGGGTGCTGGCAGGCAGATGAGCCATAATCAACTACCCATCACAACAGCAGCCATCTCACACAGTGACACTGCCAGCCATGCAAGGGATCCTGCAGCCAAGTGACAAATCTGGGTTTGCAGAGCAGATTATATTTACACACACGTCAATGTTCACAGTGTTTCTGTAGTCAGAGCACGTCAGTAAACTTTCAAAAGGTAATCATCATTTGAATATGAAACTAGTAATGATCCTGTTTTACAAGACAGAGCGAGTCACAATTAGATATTATGAAATGCCTCAATAAGGACAAATATGGTCATGCTACAATTTATAGTATAATGCAGACATAAGCCAAAATAAGGAGTGACCTGTACTGTATATTGGCAAGCATATTGAGACATGTATCAACATTGTGCCCCTTAAAATATGTCACTTCACTTGTGAGTTTATTCATTTATTTAGGCCATCTGTTTAAATGGGACTATAATCAGCCAATTTTCAAACTTTATCATTTTTTTTTAGATTAAAAGTCTTAGGGCCCAGACGCACCAAGCTTGGTGAGCATCTGTCTCCTGAGTTTTTGTGGTGTGTCCCGCATTGTTGGCTCTAGTCGGCACTTGTGGGCTTTTTTTTTTTAGCTTATTCAGTATGCTGCATCAGCGTTTGAACTGGCCAGCCTGATGGTGAAAGAAATAAGAAACAGTTCGGAACTGTTAGTGTCTATGTTTACTAGCTCACGTTAAATATCCTGTGTTCTTTCAACATTGGGTTGTGTTGTTAATGTGCAAATTGGCTAAGTAGTGTCTTGAATCTGTCTTGCGGTTCCTTTTTGAATGAAGAATACAGAGTACCCTCACCTGCAGGTATGGTGAGTTATTTCTTCTCACGTAGGTGCAGAACGTACGTGCTAGTTGGTTGTTGGCTATAGGCTTTTTGGTGTGCTCAGTTGCAACTTTTTGGCAGAGACACAAGCTATGTAAGGTGACCCAACATTCAGCCTTTGTCGCCATTAGTTGCTTAATGTCAGTTTGGCGTGTCTAAATGCTGATGACTCAACTGAGAATAATTTGTCCCTCTTGTATTTGCAAAAGCTTGCTTTTACTTCACCCAACAGTTATAATCTTTAAGACACACCTAAAAGGATTCAACTGCTGTAGAAGAAAATGTAGAAAGAAAGATGTTTGTTTGCACAATGAAGGTTCTGCTTCTTGTCTGCATCTAATCTGATTTCCAATCCAGTTTGTTGTTTATGTGCTTTTGCTCTCTGTTTCTCCAATGAAGCAAACTCAGTGTTGCTCAGCTGTACAGTTCTTCATTTTTTTGTTTATGAGATGTTACTATTAGTTGCAGCACCCTCTGCCATAACACAGACAAACTGAACCACAACAAATTGATGCAGAAAACATTCCACTTACTCAATTGCTGATCTTTTTGACAGGCCTGATGGGTCTTTGGCTGCAATAAAATCCTTCTTGTTGATGGCCAACATTTGTAAAGTAATGTTTTTAAAGGGCCCTCCCTAAATTTACCATTGAAATTCAATAAAGTTGGGGAAATACAACTGCCAAAGTTAATACAACAAAAACTCCAAGCTCCAATAACCCTGGAGTGTACTCTTCCCATAATGCAGTTTACCATCACTGCCTGTTTAACACCCAAGTCTTTCACACTCCATGCCCTCAGTCTGCAAAGCAGGACTTCAGTTAGAAATTTGTATTCTGAAAGCCCAAGCCAAAATTACTCAAGCAATGACAATTAATTATTTTTCACAGACTTGAATAAGCTCACTCCAAAGGCACAGAAGACATCGTACAACAGTTTTCACCGCCCATAATACTGTACTGTGACAAGTGAATGGTAAGTTGACTTTGACATGTAAAATGGGCTGAGGTCCCCTTTAAGTAGGAGGTTACACTTACATATTTGAAGAGCACAATTTCACATCATAGTGACGACCAGAGTGTCACCTAGTTCTTCTTGCAGTGCTAAAATAAATGAATAAATAAAACTTGAATCATTATTCATTATCCAAATAGTGTATAAATCAAAGGGACGATATTCTAGCAATCCACTGTATCTTCGAGACTTTTCAGAGACTATCTGCAATCATGCATCAGGGCTCAAAGGTAAAACAAGAAGTAACAGAGAATCAAACAAACACTGAATGAAATGTTTCCCCCACAGAGAAAGAGTCTTTTTCTGTCTAACCTCCTCCAGAGGGAACCTTCATGTTCTCTTGTCAAGTTCTGTTCCACTGATTCTCCCACTGATCCTGCACTGTCCTCATGTCAAGCCCAAAGTACACATACAGACAGACCCTGGTCAACAAAGCCGTGGCTACCAAAGCATGAAGTGAAAAAAGAAAACAACCCCCCTCCCCCACTCTCCCCCAACTCAACCCTGTGAAACAGCACAGCACCTGATAAAGCTGATAACGTGGCTTGATCAGCTACCAGTGATGGTCAGTGGTCCAGAGTAGCTTCAGTGCTGTTGAGAGGGAATGTAGACCCACTGAAGTAAATCCACACAACACTGCAACTGGCAAAACAAATTAAATAACATGAATTTACACAGTGGATAAACAGCAGGGCAATGGGTGTTATGTGCTGAGCAGTTTTTAATTACCAGAGTAAACCTTCTGAGCTATGGTTTGAATTTTTATATACTGTACAGCGACCTCATAATTTTGCTTGTGCATTCAGAAGGAGCAGTTGTCAACAATACAAATAGGGACATAGGCTGTATTTTCAATTTTAATTCTTTTAAGGCTTCCACAAATGTAAGAAGAAGAAAAGAAAGAAAATCTAAGATCACTGTGTTTTTAGTTACAATGGCAAAACAAGCAAGAATTAATATAGTCTTGGTGATGCTTTCCCCTTCTTCTCATAGTAATACATAAACACAAAGTGTCAATTTTTGACATTGAGGAGTTAAATGCACACTTCTGCATAGTGATGGGTTCCAACATTAGGAAATAAGAGACAATCAGGCACTACATTTGAATTCAAGCAACAAAGCAGTCACTGAAGGCTTTTACTGTGAAGCTGCTGCAGGCGTGTAAAGTACACATATTTTCTAATGACCACTGGGAGGGAGGTTTGTTGCTAAGAACAATATTTCTAAATATAGATTTCTTCTGAGGTTTTTCAGAAAGGATCAGTTTGGACCATTGCAAAGAATACCAAGTTTGCACGACTTCCTGACTACATACTGTATAGACCCTTTTAAGGCCAACGTCACAATGACGTGAGTTTGTTAGCTGGATGCAAAACACGACTGCCACCACAGGGCTGTAGGCTACATAGGAGTCTTAAAATGTCGTCTTGTTGGGTTATTATGAGCCACAATAGGAGTCGTGGCTCAAAACTTAAATCACATAACAGCTGCCACTGCCCATTAACAAAAATGAAGGCAACTATGGTTAAATGCGATAAAACGAAGGACTGGACAGAGGCGATCATAAAAAATGCTCACATGTGCAGCGCACACTTCAGGTTAGGGGAAAAGTATTTACTGTTGAAGGGATGAATAACGTTCAGTGTATTAAGGGTTATCGTGTCCACCTAATCAGAAATTGGGGAGGTACTGAGAGGAATATTAGATTTCTAAGTAAAGCTAACTTTTTAGCACATTAGCTGACGTTAGCTGACAACAGGCCGCTGCGTCAACAGCCTTGTACATGGGTTGCCTGCTCTATCCACTAATCCACTGACGCCCCAGCTGACGTTAGTTTTGATAGCAGAGCAAACTGGAGGAAACCGCTTGAGTGGCGTCCTTATTTATAAGTTTGGCATAGTATCAACTACAACGCTTCCTGTGATATTATCCATTCACTGAGTGAGAGCATATGGGTCGGCCAGTCCCGTCCCATCGGTTAGTGTTTACTTATTCAAGTAACACTTGCGGTCCTGGAAAGTGAGTGACCTGACATGGTGCATTCGTAAACTCAATCTGGCGCTCTACACTAAAATGAGAGCCCTGTTGGTCGAAGGAACCGAGCGCTGTATTTTTATATAAGTTAAGGAACAATTAATCACATTTTCACTCCGCTCGGCACTCTGCTGCTCTGTCTCCTAGAGTAGGCCACAGTGCACTCTGCCACCAACTGAACAGTACATTCGGACAGCGCTCTGAATTTACAAACAGTCCAGTTTTGTCAGAGTGGGCTACGACACTCTGAATGCATCATCATCATCATCTTCCTCCATCGTCTAAAACAAGCCAACAGAACTTGCTCGCTAACCCTAGCTAATGTCTGTGGAGAATTGTTTTGCCAATAGCTAAGCCCCGCCCACCCCAAAACTTCCTACTGTTTAACTAACAGTAAAAGGGTTCATTAACTATAGTTTAGTTACATTTTACTCACCTCACACTTAATCTTCACATATATATCTATTAGGGCTGTAGTCTCCTGGTCGACTAGTCGATTATTTGGTCGCTATGCTCTCGTACGACCAAATTCTCATTAGTTGAATAATCGCCGTGTTACTTTCATAAGGAGAAAAGTGCTACATCAACAGCTTTCCAGGATTAATCCATTACTTCCTGCGGCGGAGGGACAGGCTGAGTTCCCTGTGAAAATGGTGGTGTTTTCAAAACACCCCCATTGTTGACAGAAAGTTGAAACTCGCCCGCCCTCACAGTCAGCGTTGCAGTGACACAGACCTCCTGTCTCTTTCTGTAAGCTGACACCATTTCCCTCAGTGGAAACGAAGCTTGTATTTACTTGTATTTCACAGATAAGAAACAATAAATTGTGAAGACAGTAAAGCCTCCACTAAAATAGCATTTTAAGTCTTGTGTGTGATTTATCCTTCAGGGATTTATACTTCGGGATTTATCCTGGCTTCATATGAACAGAGTAAATCTCCGCTCGTCGCTAGGCTAATATATACCATGTAAAATGCCATAGGCTTGCGCTAATAACGTTAGCATGTTGTATTTGTATTTGACAGTTTTTTTGTCTGTGAATGTTGTGAGTTGTAATGGAGCCAAATTATGTGCCGTTGCCTTTGTTACATGCTGCTGTTGTCCCTGGTTTTATACGAGAAGAGGAAAAGGTCACTAGATGCAAGGCTAATTTATACAATGTAAAATGCCATAGACTTGTGCTAACAACGTTAGCATGTTGTGTTGGTGGGGAAATGTGTCCAGATAAAGACAAGTGTTTTTCTGTTAGTTCTGCGATTTATAGTGAAGCCAGTTTGCGTACTTGTGTTTGAAAGTGTCTCTATTAAGCCATGTTTAATGTGTGTTTTGAATCAACTATATAAATAAAGTTTGATTTGAACTAAACTTTACAGCACTTAACACAGTCCTCCATCGCCGACTAGTGTTTTGGAGGTGTAACTGCAGAGTGACACAGACACACCACCGCAGAAGTAAAAATAACGTGCAGATTTTTTTTCCCCCCATGACTAATTGATTAGTTGAAGATTATGTGCGACTTTAGTCAACCAAGATTTTCTTTGGTTGACTACAGCCCTAATATCTATAATGCACTGATTGATTAATGATTGATTTGCAATTCATGTATGGCGGACTTGTTCATTAAAGGTCCAGTGTGTAGGATTTAGAGGGATATATTGGCAGAAATGGAATATAATAACTATGTTTTCTTTGGTGTATAATCACCTGAAAATAAGAATTGTTGTGTTTTTGTTGCCTTAGAAAGAGCCGTTTATATCTACATAGGGAGCAGGTCCTTGTCCATGAAGTTTGCCATGTTGCACTGCCATGTTACTGCAGTAGCCCAGAATGGACAAACACTGGCTCTAGATAGGACCATTCACGTTTTTGCATCAGTCACTGTAGTTAGCAGCCTTTCCTTGACGAGCCTAACAGCGTAGGAGCGACACTGATTTGCAACATGAAACTGCTTTATTCTGTGTTTTAAACCGGTTTTAGCCACCTGGTCTGTTTGTTTTGGAGAGAAAGCGACCTCTGCCAATATTTTTGCCTCTTGGTAAAAACCTCCTGAACAATGACATTAAAGGATTAACAACTTAATAACTTAAGTCACACTTGGCACATGGGAGAATTTTCAGCTGGTTGCAGTCCACTCCACTAGATGCCACTAAATCCTACACATTGTTTTCCAATTAGGAGACACTAGAAATAATTATACAGTAAGATTAAATTTAGGGGAATGTCTCAACATGAAGGGTTACCAATATAATTATGAGAAATTTGTGAATTAATTATAATTTAAGTATTTTTGAATTACAGGTCTATAAAATAATTATGGGACACACTAACATATTTATGAAGAGATGACACAAATTACAAGGGATGAGCAGATTTTTAAGATTGTGTGGCTCAGCAGCTCATTTTTGTGCTGATGATACTGATCCTAACGGCAGAACTTTAAGTTTGGGTCTGCACCATGAACTAGTATAATACTGACTTTCTGTCAGGCCTGTCAAAAGAAAGTGAGTCAGCTGAGGACAGTTTCTCTAAAGCTGAAAGCCCCTTCACAATCTCACAGACTCACTTTGAACTGTACAGAAACCACCCAGCCTCCAGATGTGGTTTTAAAATTCAATTCAGTTTTCTGGGTAAACCGGTTCAACTCATTCACTTCTGAGTGTTGCTCAAATAAACAACCGACATGTAAACTGTCCTACCGCAAGTGAAAAGAGGGGGAACCAATCCCAATCAATGGGTCACTGTATAACCAGCGGCCAGAGTGGAGCCCACTGATAGAGGGTGATGGGAGAAGGAGGATTCATACCAGTCAGCCTAATTAACCTACAGATAGCTCTGATCCGACGCAGTGGGAGGTCATGGGAAGTTACCATAGTGATGTCCTGGCCAGGCGGCCTTGATTATTTTCCAGCAGATTGCTCTCTCCCAGCAAAAAAGCAAAGCGTTAACTGAGTTTAGAGTGTGAGGAGCAACTGGTGTGGCATCTGGCTCCCACGTTTACATACAAGGGGACAAGATTAATGGAGTGGATTAGCATATCTATGTAAGGACCTAAGAAGTGTGCATTCTAATTACTTCCACAGCCAACACTGCCAAGACCAGCGGACTCCCTTCGTCTGCTGCCGAGCTGAGAGTGGAAGGAGGGACGGTGTCATCCCGACAGCAGAAGAGAGAATAGGGAGCTGGTCAATGATGTCAGCTGTCTGGCTTAGTTTCAGAGTGAGAACATCATGACAATTACCTCAGAGACCAACAGGATCCCAAACACAGGCCCAGAGACACAACCCAATGATGACAGTACTATTCTTAACATTGGTAACTCCTACAGACTGGGCTCTCCAGCGAAGCAGGACAGACACACAGAGAGAGACATCAGTACAGGTTTGTGAATACATCAATCTCACAACACTGTCTGAGCAACAAGCTTTGCAACAAGGACAAGCGGTGTCATAGGTTGACTGACAGCAGAATTATGAAGGACAGACAGATGGATGCGTTGTCAGTGAGATCAAGGGTAAATTACGCAGCTTGTACCACTCAATAATTACCCGTGTAGACTTGTGTATGCAAAAACAGGAGGATGATAACCCATCTTAAAGCTGATAAACAGATTGTGAAAGATACAGTTGTTTCACATGAGATAGCACACCTGTTCTTGACACACGAGAGGAAACATCTCTCTTTTAAGACCCACAAGACAAACAGCAATTCGCAGTGGTGGTGAATGAGCCGTGTATGTGTACGTGCGTGAGGGTGGTGGGGTGTTTGATGCATTCAAATGTCTCTGTAGGGAACAGATAGCAACATTGTCACATGTGATGACATGGCTCATGACTGGGGTATCCAGTTGTCTATGATGGGTCTAAACACTAAAACAACTTATAATCAAAATGATCTGCCATGTATTACATTAACTTGTAAATACTATTTGGTTGGGATTAATAATCTGTATAATAACCAATATATTCTGCCACCAGCAGTCAATTTCAGTTGAACATTGTGTTGCTAGTAGCAACCACTACTGGCACCGTGTTATAGCAGCTTAACTGACATTGTTTCATCCACCATTTTGTCAGATCTGTGTGCAGGCAAATATTGACAGGCATCTTTTATCTACTCCCTGAATGCCCTTGTTGGAGCATTATCTGGAGGCACTCCTTCTATTACAGCTGTTTTGTGATTGCTGATTTGTCACGTCAAGGCAAGTCAAGTGAATTAATTTCTGGAACAAATTTAAAAGCAAATGTTGACCAAAGTGCTTTGCAGAGAGATGAGAGATACAGACATGTGGTAATTAAGAGGATATAAGTATATCAATAAAAGCATAGGATAAATAATTCTGGATAAAATAAGCTTAACATTCTCTCACTGTTGATACCTATATCTTCTTGACATGAAGCACAGAGAAGCACCACTTTGACGGCCTGTTTATTCTTTTGTGAATCCACTTCCCTAGGTACTGTACTAAATCATTTTTAGAATACTTTTGGTCTGACTCTTTTTATGGAGTTTTAGCATTTTCTGATTTCTTATCACTATCATAAAATTTGTTGTCAAATACTGTTTGCAGTTTACAGTTGCTTCCAGTAAAAAGCTCTGAGGGAATCTGCTTAGCTCGCTGCATAGCTGTGCACCTACATGCATATTGAGGGCAGCAGAAAATGTGAACATTTTGCTACAATGTGATTCTATAAAAAGTTGATAAGAGTTGAAACAATATAAAAATTTCATATCATGATGATAGTGACTATAATTATCACGGATATCAGTATTTTGCAGTATTGTTGAAAATGTGCTGAAATACTCAAGTTTGATTTAGTATTGGTTCATAAGCTGCCTGTCTTTGAAACGCTTGCTCAAATGTTTGTGTTACTGTAGATGAGGAAGAGGGCATCACTTGGTTTGCTGCTCTGTAAACAATAAGGAACTGCCTTTACAACCTTCTGCCATATTTTCATTGACTCAAAACAAACCCGTGTTGCATGCAGAGCCAGCAGAGCTTCAGTTGATGTTGGACTGAATTTACTGTGAGTTTTCAAAGCACAGAAATCAAACACTTTTAATGATCATAAATGGTAACACCAACAGGTGGGACTTTTATCGTGGTTTATTGTGAAACCAGTAGGGCTGGGCGGTATGGCCTAAAATCAATATCATGGTATTATTCTGGGGGGATGCGGTGATGGTATGATATTGCGGTATTGGGCGCCCTTCTCCCGCGGGCCTGGGTTTGGTGCCGTCAGCCAGGCCACCTCCATCACGTAGCGAGGGAGGTGCGTGAGGCAGGCAGGCAGGCAGGCAGGCAGGGCAGCCGGCCGGCCGCCTGGCCCCATTCTGCCGCTGTAGCCGGAGTACTGCGGTATGACAGTAACCACAAATGAGTACCGCGGCTCATGTTTACTGCAGTAAGTTACCGTCACCGCGAATACCGCCCAGCCCTAGAAACCAGTAACCATTGATAGTAATGATCATTTATCATCCCTGGCTGATCATATTAAATTTAGGGCTGCAACTATTCATTACAGATTAAACTAGTGATTATTTTCACTATTTAATGATCTGGTTTGTAAAATAAAATCATGAAAACTGCAAAGGTGACCTCTTTAAATTGTTTGTTTTGTCAGCCAACAATCCAAAACTCAAAGATATTCAGTTCAATATTATAAAGGACTAAAAAAAACAAAACAGCAAATATATACTTGAATTGATTCTCAAATTTGTAGCAAATAAGTTTCCTTTTGCTTAACTGGCCAGTTCATTTTCTAGTTCTTTCAGTTTTTATTAAATTAATTTCCATCCATGCAACACTTTACATACCATACTGTTATGTGCATATATTTCTATGCAACTACTGACTTGGTATAATTACTCCAACTAACTGGTGTAACACAATAATGATTTGACCTCCTCTAAATTTATAAGAGATTGACAGAGCAACAGATTGACACCAACGCATTTGGTTGTTTAAATGACAGGCTGACTACACGTTGGTGGACAGAGTAGTACTTCTGGGTAATTTCATAGCATAAAGTTGATGACTCTAAAGTTATATTTCAGCAGTTATACAGTAAATTTAAAAGACATACAATTACAGCAGGTAATGCAACAGAAAGTCTTTCATGCCATTTCAGAACATTCTACAACAGCATAACAAGCTTTCACACACACATAACTCTGTCTGCATCGTCATCACACACACACACACACACACACACACACACACACACACACACACACACACACACACACACACACACACACACACACAGGCTTCCAGACTTGCCACAAACACTGCTTGGTACAAGCTGTGCCTTTAACGTCCTCGACATTGTTGACAACCTCTGTGCTGAATACTCGACTGAGCTTTCAAAGGCCTCTCTACATTATTGAATACCTTGGATTTTAAATGAAACGCTAAAGCATTGCTCATGGTTCTATCTTTGCCTGTTTATCCAACCACTTCCTCTACACAGTTCAAGTCTTCAATTATCCATCTATCATGAGTTCACTTGTATTGTAACCGTGTAGCTACTCTACAGCTTCTATAGGATCTATAGATGTACATACCTAGAGTGTAGCGTGAGTAATGCATACATATATTCATCTAGGATGAAGATCCCATGAAAAGCTCGGGGCTTGGTTAGGCTGCACAGTGCGTGTCACATGTACATGCATGTAAATGTGCTAAAGTATCTGCATCCATGTGTGCACGTGTGGCCATGTACACCTCTGTGTGCGTATCCATACTTTGTAATGGGGAGCTAAATTGAAATAAATGACGCTGCCCCACCCTGTCCACATATCTAACGCTGCGAAAATCCAGTAACTGGGTCAGCAACATAAACATGCTTAAACACGAGCTGGATCCTGCATGTTGCTTCCACAGACAAGATGTAGAGTGACACCGGAGATACAACTCTGAAATATGGATGCAGTGGGACACAGTCCATAATCCCAGTACCCAGAAATGGTATGAGTGTGTGTGTGTGTGTGTGTGTAAGTGTGGGGGTGGGAATGTGTGGGTTTTTTATAGCTATAGCGGGGATGATGGACAAGGGAGAAAGTACCAAGAGTAGAGGAATGAGAAAGTGGATCAGGTGCCTCACTTGGAGATAAAAGCATGGTGCACTCTAAAAACCAGGCAGCTCCCAAAAGGTTATTAGCTTTTACAGTATAATTCTGCTTTGATTCTTTTATAACGTTCTTGAAGAGTATGTTCTTCAAGTAACATTTGTGCTAAATATACAAAAAGGAAATGTCATTGGACTTCCAAGTCAACAGGCTCAGTGACCTACGTTTCCTTAACATGTTCTAATTCTCAAAGTGTTTGTGACTTATTTTTTCTTAATTTAATCAGCACATTGTCTGAAAAATGTTGATGTAAAATAATTGTATTATGTTAAGTAGACCTGATGGTGATGTTTGAATGGAGAACACTCAAGTATCACTGTAGTGAGAATAATAAAATAAAAAGCTGACATAGCAAGTGACTAGTTACTTATTTAGTGCATCTAAATAATAAAAACTTTTTTTTTAAAAATCATAATTTTTCAGACAGTGTACCAAAGTTGTGGTTCAGATGAGCCTTGACCACCAAAGATGGATATCAGCATTAAATCTTTGCTCTGTGTATTTCGTCCTGTGGGTAAAATAATAAAAACATGAGTTTGATATTTAATAAATGTGTACAGTCATAAAATATAAACAGACAATTTAATTATATGCCAGTGCATTTTGATGAATAGCGCTGGAGTCCATGCATCTAATCTCACGTTTAACAAAGAAATCAATACTTGCATTAATCAAGTTCCAGGGAGTCATTACTACACAGTGTGAGGTACAAATGATGAAAAACACAGACGCAAGCATGATGCAGGCTGGGTGTGGAGCAGGGAAAGCAGCCGACAGAGTGACAAGCTAAGTGTAACTTTGAATCAAGGCTTTAATTTGGCAAGAGGCGAGAGAGTAAATGGGGCCAACTTGTTTGTAATGGGACTTAGTTTAACTGCCGATCTTAAGCAAATTTAATTTGTTAGGTCCTTCAGAGCAGAAGGCAAACAAGACAAACAGTCCGGGTGGGAGAGGCTGGATCTAAACAGAACAGCAGGTGAGACAGAAGTCCTCAGGAATATGTAGAACAGAGGAACTCCGCTGAGCCTAAGTCATATTTCAATATCCTGCATGGTTATTGCCGAGGTTAAAATTGCTTTTTAGTCTCTAAACAGTGTGAGTAAACTCGTTAACACCACTTCTCCGCAAATCCATAATAATCATCCTCCCACCGCGATGGGAATGCTGAGGTAGGAGAGAAAATAATACATCTATCTTCAAATATCTCCCTAAATAGTCTGAGATGTATGAAATGTCAGATTAGCTCCAATTCACAGCCACCAGCCTTCAAAGGGAGAAATAAATGCATGAGGAATACACAGTTTGTCTAAGGTATTTATAAATCATTTTCTACACACACTCCACCCCTGTATGGCAGATTTACATTTTTATGAGCTTTAAACTAATCTGGACCAGCATATGTTTAAGATTCAAACGGGAGATGGAGGCCAGTTGTCCACATTTTCAACAATATGTAATATCAGTGCAGACAGGGCTTTTACCTTTACTGTCAGCGGACAGGTGACGTGGGTGGGTGAGGTGTATTTGGTTTTCTCATATGCAACATGCCTTCCTAACTTAGCAGAAACAGTGCTTTGTAACACTGCATATTTATGAGGACATATCCTTTGTCTTTTAACTGTGAAAGAAATGTAAAAGAATATTCTACATGCTGTTGGTGGTAGGCTTTATAGTATCGACTGAAATAACGTAGTACCAAGCACTATCCAAAATTCTCTAATAAAACAATACCTGCATTCAATACTTTTTGCATCCAAAAAAACTACTTGTATGGTTGCTCTCGTAGCCAATCACAGAAAGCATTCTTCAATTCAATGTGATGTGTGATTTGCCCACTACCACAGCAACTACAACCCATACAGTCCGGGGTGTGGTGAAGCCGAGCACATTGTAGTTATAGAGTAGACAGTTCAGCGTGCCAAAACGCTACCAAACATTCAAAAGTATACCTACAGTCATCGGTGATCTTCCTATAGGTGATATAGGTGAAGAGCATTAAGGGCCGTACACAAGCCGCGTCTGTAACCTGGAAAATGCAAGGTTGGGTGCTGGGCGCTGATTTTGTGCCTTTTCTGTGTCAGCTTTCAAGAGCGTGGTGGTACGATGTGTCTGAGGTTGCTAAGCAACCTTAACATGTACTGTATCGTATCCCTATTTACCTGAAATCCTGAGTGGATCTTGTTACAGGCGCTGTTTATATGTGTGTGGGTATATCGTCCGTGGGACAGATAAAAACCTCTGGCAGCCCTGCACCAAAATGATCAACTTTTCCATATTTACCACAGACTGATATTTACGAAGAAGGTAAAGAGATCTGTTGGCTGTAATTGGTTGTTCCTCGTCACATGACATGCTGTGCGCACTGCTGCGTTCTTGGTTTATCTTAGGGCGCAGCTGTCACGCCCTGAAAAATAGGCTTTTGGGAACACGTGCATGCTGCTCAGGCGTCGCTTTGGCGTCTGAGCGCGCCTGCCTCGCCTCGTATTTGAAAACAATGAATTTAAGTGTGCAAAAAAACAAGGCATGTGTATGGCCCATAGAATAAGCAAAAATGAAAGGCCAAAAGTCATACAGGGTGCAGTACCAACAAACCAAAAAAGGGAAAAAAGAGGGAAAAGGAAAGAAGATGACAAAATTTGATAATTTGCCCATATAGTTTTTTGTGTTGATTTCTCAAAGCTTTTGTTCTTGTTTGTTATATATACACTAGTCTCTATATACAGTAGGGCATTAACAACTTTGATTTTTTTCAGGTCGACTTATCTGTCAATAAAGTCCAAGTCAAGTCGACAAGTCATTTGATGACGTCATCACATTGACACGGCGGAGGAAAGTGAAGTATCTCCACACATGTGATGTGTGTCTGTCACTCTCGATTGCATTCCATACACAAGCACACAGAGAGAGAGAGAGAGAGAGAGAGAGAGAGGGAAAAAACACACGACTTGTCGACTCCTCCCGGGGGGTGTCGACTTGTGCCACTGACGTCGACATGTTGACAAATCGACTTTTCTGTTAATGCCCTAATATACAGACTCTACATTCAGTGAATGTAGAGTCTGTAGGCAAACCCCGGAGATCTTGCCTCCGGAAGAAGAGCGGAAGAGCCCTGGTTTCCGGTTGTAGGCTGTTTGTAGTCCGTATGATATTGACCAATGACGTTTGAGCCGGCTGCAGTTGTTGCCAGGTTAAACAGTTTGTGCGGGGAACTAATGAGGCCGAACATAATTGGCGTCACTGCAAACTCTGAATCCATCGCAATGGTTCAGCATATTTACTTATATATAAACGGAAGTCGGAAACGGAAATTCGCCTCCTCCGACCAAATCAAACCGGGATGCCAAAAAATCAGGGGTCTGCCCCCATAGGCTGTATCGCAGTCTGCTGGAAGTCAGACGCCGAATACAGCCGATGGGTTCCGAGAATGTATATACACTAAATATAAAATTTAACACAACTGAATACTTCAATTCACCAGTGGGTATCAATGAAGTAGAAAAAAAAGGAATCATACAGAGCACTTTTTTGGTATCGATATCACTTCAAGGGTACTATTATTGTCATTTTAAAAATGATACCTAGCTCTAGTACGTGGCACAGTAATGCATGTTTCAACTGGAAGACGTGTTCACTTCCTACAAAATGTCTCCATTTGAGCAGTGTGGGAACATTAACAACAGAAGGTTGAATTTTGGCTTCGGAAAAGAAATAAGACAACTTCTCTCACCCCATAACAAACCACATCTGTTGTAGGGCAAAGGGAATGTTCAAAAGGTGCTTTCCAATTAGCCACTAATTCGTCACACAACCTCGCACTTTAATTAAATGTAGCACATCAAATGGAGATGTGAAATATGGGGTTATTAATGTGATGACCGATAATGGGTGTTGCCAGGCAGGGGCCTTCATACCCAGTATAAGCCTGCACCCTCTGAAGACTGGTGGCATCACAGCTTAGCATTAATCCCTCTGCCCGTCAAAAAGACACATTTTCCTAATTGCCTTTTAACTTATATGAAATTAGCACCTACGTAAGTCAAATTATCATTGCATGATGTGGATAATGGAGATCGGGGAGGGAGGTTTCTGCAGTGATAGGCTGGTTGAGCTCATTAATTACTGTGTTGCTGGGGACGGCACCGGGGAGAGGAGAGAGCTCTGCAGAAGGGATGCGAGGATAGCGCCTCTCATGGGGGCGATCTGGGGGCATTAGCCCTCTCCTCCAAGGATTATCCATGCAGCGTTCAAGGCACTGCCAAGGGAAAAGTGTGCCTGAAGAGGATTTTGGATCAGCTCCATAGAAGGAGTGGGTGCCATGAGAAAGTCTACTCAACCTACTTGGGATTAAAGGAGTGGTCAGAATAAGAAGAATTGAAACTATCCACCGCATCATTCTGAGCTCTCTCTTAGCTGAATACACACTTGTTTTAATGAATGAAGATGACCCAGTTGATAGTAACAGATTGAGATTAAGGTTTTTACATAATTTGGGATTATACTTTAAAGGGGATTTACCATAAAGACCCTTTAATAGTCACTAAAAGGAGTGGAAGAATAGCAATTCTCAGAGTTTTCATCAAAGACAGGCTTTGGATTATTGATCGTGTCATTGTTTACAGTACACAGTATTCTTCAAGCAGTATTAAAGGGCTTTTACATTTGCTTGATGTAATGTTTGAACATCATTAAGATTGACCTACATCAAGTGACTCATGTTCCTGACAACATATTTTTTCAATGACAGATGGCAGAATTCCCAAAGCAATAGATCGGTTGGCCGACCAAAACCCATCAGTGAATGGGAAATGATAAGAGCCTTGATTGGTTTTGAACAATCTGTCAGGCTGCTATTAAATTCCCCAAAACAAAATCATGGACTTGCTAAAGTCTGATTGCAATATCACTATTAGCACAACACATTTATTCTTAATATTACACTACTGTGCTCAAGTTTATTATTATTTAACGTCAGCACTAGTCATTTGTAACATTATCATTATGTAAGAGGGATCTATTTGCTTACATCATCACATAATGACTAATGCTGTGGCAACAGTAACTTGTGAAGGAAATGATACATACGTACAGTATTTAGATTAGCTTTGTTGTATACAGAGCAACAGAAACATTCAGACTTCTGTCACTCCGGGCTTATCGTCCTCCTCACCGCCGTTTTCTTCATCCCCATGGCAACTACTCGTCTCCTTATCCTAATCACTACAAGTTAACCTTGATATGAAACAGTGCCCAAGGGACCACTCACACTTTTGTGCCAGCTTCTGAAGACAGACACCATTTCTAATAATAGCCATAAAAGACATCACTGTCTGAATATTATGGGAGTCTGAAGATAAATGATGAGCTTAGCAAGACGAGTTAAAAATGACATGCAGAGAGCAAGTTAACGGGAGACAACAGAGAGCAAAGGATGCACTTGGGTATAAAATCAGCTACGGTTTTCATAAAATATGTGTAGCTTTGAGAATAAAAGCCATATTTTTCACAGCTAATGTTTTGTGAGGATGTTTATCAAAAGGTTAAACAGCCAGCCGTGATGCTGGGACCTCACTGCCCTGATCCACTGACACTGAAACAGAGTCTGACCTCAATTTTTTGACATGTAAAACACATAATTACACCCCATATTTTCCTCTCTGCGGCTATTTGTCTCGCCAATTTATTGTGCAGAGTCCCATAATCCTTCAGTTTGACTGCTGTAAATTAGAACTATACTGCAATTAAAGGAAACTCCGCCCCAGCTTTTGTACAGAGCTCATCATAGGCTTAATGATCACAAATGCAAAACAAGACATCTCCCCAGCACTTAATCCAATACATCAAAGTTAAGCTCATGAACCATAAAAGGTGTCAGAGACACCGCTTTTGTTATATAACCCTCATTTGCTACTCCTCTGAAAGAAGCCTGCTTTGACAGTATCAATTATTATTAGTTAGGTATGCAGGTTTCTAGTGAAGATGAAGTGCATTATGTGTAATGAGGGGAACATGACTGTGCCTGGGTGATCAGAGAGAGCCCAGAAGGAAAACAGGGCAGACAAAATATTAGGTTGACGCCTCCATGCAGCTTCATGCATCAGTAGTTTTGGAAATATTCATAGAGGAAAGAAACAACATGACTGACTCTTGACTGCCCAGGGACACTGCATTGTGTTTTATGGAAGCACTTTGTTGGGGGTCGCTGAACACATTTAAAACTAGCGCAGGAAAAAGCTTGGTCAAGACGACCGGAGATTGAGATGACCTATCTCATTTTTTTATGGAGCCCCCAGGCTGCAGGCCAGCTAATTATGACCGACCCAAGGAACGTATGGCTGCTGGTCACCTCTGGCCTTGATGGCCTTTCGTGGACCTGTCTCTTCCATTAAACAAGAGTTTATGAGACAGTGCACAGACATATACAGTATAAAATAAATGAAAGAGGCTGGTCACAGGACAAGCATGGACAGTCTGTTTAAATTGGCCAGTGACAAACAGTAGTACTTTAGATAAAGAATGAAAACTCCCACTTAGGACTCCGAATAACAATTATTTTCATTATTGATACATTCGTGATTTTCACTATTAATCAAGTTATCATTAAATCTTTTAAATATAGGAAAATTGGTCATATTTCATTCGCAGTTTCCCTTTTAAAGATCCAGTGTTTTGGATTTAGGGGGATATACAGTACTGGCAGAAATGGAATATAATTTAATAAGTAGGCTATCTTTTATTTTGTGTTTAATCACCTGAAAATAGGAATTGTTGTGTTTTTAGTACCTTAGAAAGAGACATTTAAATCTACATGGGAGCGGGTCCTCATCCACAGAATCTGCCATATTGCACCACCATGTTTCTACAGTAGCCCAGAACGGACAAACCAAACACTGTCTCTAGATAGGGACATTTTGCATTTTTATGTTGGACACCATGGCTGGCAGCCCCTCCATAATGAGCAGCACTGGAAAAACACCAGACATAAAACTGCTTTATTCAGTGTTTTTAAGTTTAAATCACCAGATCCGTTTATTCTAAAGAAGAACAAACCTCTGTGGACAATTCCGATCCCAGGAAAAACCTCTCAAAAAATGAAAATTAAAGGAATTGTAACCAGGAGAAGTTTAAGGTGCTTGCAATCTGCAATCCTTACCACTAGATACCACTAAATCCCCCTAAATCTTACATACTGTTCCTTAAACGGACCTTATTAATTCTTTAACTAATAGTTGTGGTGTAGCTATGAAGCCTTCGCATGTAGCCCATATAGGCTTTGTTGTAGCTGACACGCATCTCCTAAAAATGTACAAAACTATACAAAAAACATAAAACATTTATAAAACTGTAATTCTATACAGACACCCTGTGCTGCTTGTGTTTTTTCACACAGATTTCTGATACTAGTTCAGATTGTTGGCAGTTAAGACATTAAGACAGTTGGGCAAAGTCTTAGTAATTTTCTCCCTTTCATTAAGCCACATCTAGCAAAGCCATTCCCATTTTAAACCCTCTGCTTGTTGCTCTCTTTCAAAGCGAGTGACAGAGCATAAACATGATTACTTTGGCTATTGATTGCACAGCAATAGTCTCCTTTTCAGTGGCTAGTCTCAGCAAATGATTTCATCATCACTCTATAACACAAAGTGAATGAAAGACTGTAAACACTACAGTGTAAATGTGGGGACCACAATTACAGAACAATACGGACTAATCATGTACATCCATTTAGAGGTGAAATCAGAGAAATTATAAATCCAAACCTACACTGTAGACATGTACAGCATAATCTCCAACATAACCCCTTGCATTGAGTATAAATCCAGAGTACTAACCAACATGCATGACTTACAGTATGTCAAGTACATGAATATTTATGTCAATATTGGGTTTGTTCAACAATGACAAAATCAAATAGTCAGTGATTGAAAAGTAAGATGGGACGGTTTAGTCGTGTAAGCTGCAACAATACTGTTTTAATGCATGTTACACGTTTGAATAGGAGACATCTCACTGCAGTATTCACCTCCATGATCACTGGGTGTGATAATACAATGGGCTGACCTCCTGCTAATACTGGGAAACACAATTACCCTGAAACAGTAATGGCTCATGCAGGACTTGATGGTATCATTTAGCCCCATTACATTTACAATTCACAGGCACATAAAAAGAGTACAATCTTTTCTAGTTGAAAAATACGAGACAATGAACACTTAATCACCACATTAATGAGATCAAACACCCACGACTGCCTTCCCTGAGACAGAGACAGCAATATGACAGGGATAAAGATGCTCTGCCTTAGTGTTTACAAACTCTGTGACCATCCTCCTCAACCCACAAATTATAATTAATTCACCTTAAATGTGTGGGTGTTACATGCAGTCTAATATAATTCCAGCAACACGAGTTAATGTGCCGCTCTAAAACATAAAAAACACACAGGGGGTCAATGTGGTATATCTGATGTGTTTACTATGTATTTGACCTCAAAACATAATTTTCTGAAACAACGCTCTGTCCATTCTAATTGCACCCAAAGCACAGACCCATGTGTAAAAACAGGCTGTTAAACAGAAAATAATCATCCACCAGGCTAGAATATTACCCCAGAGTAAAACACTGAGTAAACGTTTGTAGCAAAACATCCTTTTTTGATTCAGCAAATTATACCTTGAAGCAACTTAACAGAAGTGAATAGAAGTGGTGTGTTTCCAAGGCAAATCGTTATCGCTGTTCTTCAAAGAGGAGAAAAATAACTCTAGAGAAGGGAGGAAAGTAAAAAAGACGGGGGGGGGGAGGGGGGTGTAAAGATTGAGAGGAGAGAAACAGTAAGGCATAGAGAGAGAAAGAGAGAGAGAGTGAGTGTGTGTGTGTGTGTGTGTGTGTGTGTGTGTGTGTGTGTGTGTGTGTGTGTGTGTAATAGAGTAGATGTAGTGGTGAGAAGTGGCTCTCCATAAGGCCATAAGGTAAACTCTATGGGAACTGTGACTCCAAGCCAGAGGTATTGAAAAGGCAGGCGATAGCAGTAATGAAAGAAATGCAATAATAATGCAATAATGCTGGTTGGGTGAGTCAGCTGGGCCTCCGGCATTGTGCAGTAGATGACCTGGTTTCTCTCCTGTTCCGTTCCTCCACTGCAAACACAGGGCCAAGGTGCTAGCCATCAATAATAAATACACACAGTTACTGTTGCCACAAGCCCCTGAGCTGCAGAGGGCTGAGATGGAGGCTTATTAAAGTCCCTCCCTTCTGTTATTGTTTAGCCCTGGAAGAAAGTGTTATTATGAAAAATAGGACAACAAAGAAGAGCATGGCTTGGCAAAGTGTCAGGAACAGGCACTACTAAATTGCCACTGTCCTTGGACAGAAAATTAGGGCTGGGCTGAGCTGGGAATGTACATTCACGCTGCTTCTGTCCAGATGCAGCTTTCTTGTTGCCATGGCGCAGAGAAGTGTGGTCATAGCCAGCGACTTGCCTTCTCTGGTCACTTACTTCCTCAGAAACACTAAGTTTGTGAGAACGTTGTGCATACCTGGCAATGAATGTCCGGTCAGTTGTTTGTTTACTTAAAGGAATGCTTCACATCCCACAAAATGACCATTTGTATATCATGCCATGCCATGTTTCCCTAAATTTGTACAGAGAACTTTGTTTCACCTGCCTCTGGGCTAAAATATTGATTTATTGATTGATTGGGGACCATGCTCCACAACAGTAAAACTATATCAAAACATCCATTTACAAACTCTCACACAACTCGTGCAGTATAATCCAAGTCTCATTTATCCAGTTGTATGCTCAGTGCCGCCCAAACACATGCATTTTTGCTAAAACATGACAATTATAACTGAACTGGTAGTGAAACTTATCTTTGCTCTCTTCAAAGCCAGACTCCAGTACTATTTCTTTTTAATGGAAAATGCATGTTTGGGAAGTACTGAGCATACAACTGGATAAATGAGACTTGGATCATACTGGATTAGTTGTGTGAGAGTTTGTGAACAGATGTTTTGCTGCTGTTAAACATAGTCCCCAATCAATCAGTAAATCATTATGTTCGCAGTTTTCCATGGAGGCATGTGAGAAAGATGAAAGATTTTCTTCATGAATTCAAGATAACACCAGTGGTGGGTAGACTGAAAATCTACACTCAAATTTAAGTCCAATTACTCACATAAAAATGACTCAAGTAAAAGTAAAAAAGTACCTGGTTAATAAATTACTCAAAGTACAAGTTACTTTCCATGCAGACCAGAACATAATGAAAAAACATTTCCTTAAAAACATCCTTTTTTTCTTATGTGCGTCACTTGTAAGGTGTTTCGACCCTCCCCTGGGCAACACATGATTAACTGATTTACAAACATTCATTTTTGTGGGTGAAATATTCCTTTAATCAGATAGTTAATCCTAATTTTGCCAATTTTAGATAAAGTTCTTGTGCAGCCACTTCTGTTTAGATACATTTAACATTTAAGATGTTGTAATATAAATGAAAAGATATGTAGGAGTGTTTACAACACTCAAAGTAAGGTATTAAATCTATTGTTCTGGTATCAAAACTCAGAAGTCATACTGGCACTAGTGCTGAAGAATTTTGAGCAGTACTCTGAGTAACTGGTATATTTCTAGCAGTGGCGGCTGCTGGTCTTTCAAACAGGGGAAGCTCACTTTAAGTTTACATCATAAAATTTGTCATATTGTAGTGAGGCAGTAACTTATAAAAGGAACATTTAATTGAAGCCATTTTTCAGCCACACTCATGCCATCGAACCACTGCAAAACACACCTCAAAGATTTTCAGATGGGTTCAATGGTGAAAATGAGCTATATGGCTTATGGAAATAAGGAATTCCGGAAGGCACTTTGTCACAAGACTCCACTTGCAAATATCCGCATGGGACTGAGCTCGAAATGCGACGCTGCCAGTGTGTATTCCCAAAGCACTGTCAATCACAAAGGGGTTCAGCCTTTTAGACAATTCCTCCAATCACTATGCATACACGAGCGTCCTCTCCTGCCAACTGCTCCATCAGGTCCCACGGAAGCTGAGCCTCCCTGGAAGTGACGATTTTGTCGCATTTATCCAATGAGCTTCTCGCTTTGCTGCATGAAAAAAACCTGCTCAGCGCTGTCTCATAGGAATGCTTGGAGGCTTCGCGTCCACCGCACTGACTCGAGAATGTATGACAGGGAGGTCGCATTTGAAAACTGGTGATAAACAGCTGAAATTTGAACATCATAGTCGTGATGTTAAACGCATCCTAGCGCACGTTTAATGCAATGTAAATTCTTATTTTAATGTAAATTCAATAGTGCATATTTGACCATTTCTTCTATGAAATTTTAGGGGAAATTCAGCCTCCCTTGCCTCAGAGCAATCGCCCCTGATTTCTAGGCAGGGAAGTTTTTTTTTTCTCTATCCCAGATGGTTCCATTTTTGTTGACGATGACTTATTGCAATTCCTTAAGGACACCATGGAGAATTTTTGACTTTGGCGCCCTCCCAGGGTAGCATGTCCTAAGCTGCAGTCCTTGACTACAGATCTGCTCCAGGGACACTGAGACAATCAGGTTGGTGACACAATCGTACCCAACTAAATCTGTCTCAAAATTAATTTAAATTGAATTTTACTCTGTTTCGTCTAAAATATTAAATGAATACTTACTGAAAGGAAACATTTTTTGATATTTTGTCCTGAACCATGAGGCAGTGGATGACTGGAGAAAGAGTTAATCACCTCTGACGACACCCAAACACCCCATCTACGAACAGAGACAGGTGTTACCACCTCCCGTATACGACTGCCTGTTATCACGTGAATGAACTCCATCTGCTGATGAGATGCAGTCTGTTTTGAGTTAAGTTCTTGTCATCTGCTTTTATAGGTCTATGCAAATACAATTACATTGGCTGATAGTCTACATTAATATTCTAATGGCGTAGATGTCATATTTTTGCTATTTCATCCAGATCTACCACAGACATTTTGCTTGACTGATCTGGGAGGGAGCCATGGTCTTAAACAGGCACACAATTGCTCCTGTCCGAACAGGTTTTGTGCTTGTTAACAGGCCCCCAGTAGAGTGAAGCAGAAGAACTTGTTCAAGGTCTGCTGGACTGTGGCTTTAGCACGTTACCACATCAGGGACAGACAAGGTCCTGTAGCAGACCTGACAAATGTAACTTTTCCTGATGACTTCCTCCCCTACCTGCACCGTGTCCTGACTGTCCTGATGGTGGCTCAGCTTGCTGTGGAAGGTTAAAATCTAGTTTGTGTGTGTGTGTCTGTGTGCATGTGTTTTATACGGCTGATGGGGATCTCTGGGGGAGCTGTTTGTCCATGCATCCGCTCTGTAATCACTGCCATAAAAGAAACAAGAGGCAACGAGAGACAAGCAACTGGCAATAAATGACACGTCCTCCCAGCGGTGTAATAACTTCCCCATCCATCAGTCAACCTCTGTACACACATCTCTCTCCCTCTCTGCCATTCGACTTCCTGCTCGGCTCACTACAGCTTTCCTCTCTGGGGAAGAATTACTTGGACGGACAAAGGGATTGATTGAGCTAGGCCACCATTTGATGTTTATTTCAGCTCAAATGAAACTGTCTTGTCTTGCACAGACTATAGGTACATGATAAATTACAATATGATATCACACCTTCATATGTTCTCCCTGTTTCAGACAGGCCATGCGTTTCGCCACAAAGACCTTGAAATTAATCTGCGGCCCTCCCTCCCAAATTTACTGTTGCAGCAGGGTTCTCCATGAGATCGATTTCACACCATATTCCTGTAAATGATAGCTGGCATGTCAAAGTCCCCAGCTCCCTGCTGAGAGAGGGGGCAAAACAAAGACAACCAGAGGTGGTAGAGAACAGGGTGGGAAAGGGTAGGAGGGTATTAAAAGAGGGGCACAGAGAAAAAAAACGTGTTGAAATGTGTGGAAAACGAAAGGAGAACTGAAGAAAGCCAGATGAAAAGACCAGAGAGCCGAGAGCTGTTTGAGAAGACAAAAAAAAAAAGATTAAAAAAAGGAGCGTGAGCTAAATCTGTTCTTTCACAAACATGCAGGGGTGAGGTGATGTTGGCCCCAGAGCAGCGCTTATTTATCTGCGGGGAAAGTCGCGTGTCACCCTTCTCCCTGCCAGCCACCGAGAGGTCATAAATTACCTGTCTGTAAGCCATCAATCTGCACCGGGGGCGACAGTAAACCACAAGTTTACACTCAATCTCACACGCAAACACACATGTACAAATATGTACAGTGCACACACATTCACAGGACCAATCCACATGCACATGGACCTGGCTGTGCTCCACTGACACAGTTTGCCATTTCACCACCGCTCTGTGCATAAACTTTCCTCAATGCAGATAAACATTCCCTGGCTTTACACACACCACTGGAGTTTTTAATTTATTTATTTATTTATTTATTGGAAAATCACTGCAGCAGAGAAAAAGAACGAGTCTCACTTTCTGCACAATTGGGTTTAAAAATTCATTTTGATGCATTTAGTTCATCTCACGTACACTTTCATTCTGGGAACACAGCAACTAGCAGAAAAAAAGGCTTAGATTTGTGCTATTTTTAACTATGCAAAACAGGATAGGACTCAAATAAAGATTCAAATGTTGTATCGTTTCACGAGGCAGTGATGTGAGAAGACACGTACACACACGGGCACTTTGATGAATTTTCGTTTTTCTTCAGCAGGAGCACTAGCAGAAACTTCCAATCACATCCAGTTAGATCCCTTCAGCATTAATAATGCACAAGCCTTTATCTTCCTTCTCTGACCTCTTAAATCACTATCACAAAGCTGCTGGTCATGGAGTTAAGACCCCTCCTACTTCCCTCTGCTTTGCCTCAATCCATTCCTCTTCATTACCTATAATCTTATCTACCCTCTATTTTTTTCCAGGGGAACCATGAGAATCACCAGGATTATTCATGGAGGGAGTATCTTTTTTCTTAGTAGCCCAGTAGCCCAAGTGGCACATTCTGAACATGTCTAACACCATTAGTTAGAACCAGTATGGATGTGATGGATCGTTTAAAGAAATTATCCTTTCAGTGTAGATGTGCAAGAAAATGTAATGTAACAGGACAAAACAGGGCTGGTGACCAAGAGGCAATGTCGTACTACTATGTTAAAGATTCGTGACATTTTTCAGGCTTATGTGTTGGTACATGTGTATGTCTGCATGTGTGTGTGTGTGTGTGTGTGTGTGTGTGTGTGTGTGTGTGTGCGTGCGTGCGTGCGTGTGTGTGACAGCAAATGAGAAAGAGAGGGAGAAAATCTGATGAATTGTCTCATATATGGAAACCATCAGCAGTCTAGTGATTTATGGGGTTAATAACGGAGTCTATTCAGAAGCCTGCAGTCCTGTTGTTTTTCTGTTTGTGGTGGGATGACAGAAATACTACAGCCAAACCACCCATTTGCTCGATCCCATCCTCATTCAAGAACCCATAAACTCAGTCCTCACTCGCATCTGTACCATTTGGCACTACGGGCAGAACCATGTGTGCGTATGTGCACACGTGCAATCAAACGGAGGCTGTGTTTGCATTTTCACACATTTTTCTCAGCGAGACAAACACAGTTACAGACCTGGAATTATTTTCCCAGTGTAATGCTCAGGATCTGAAAGCCTGGGACCAATAGATGGGGAATTAAATGATGGAGTGGGGAGTCATTTTAAGAAAAATAGTTGCTGTTAATTAAATCTGAGATTTGCAGGGTATGTGTGTAAAAACAGAACTGCAAAAGTGACGAGTGCAAGGACTGCAAACACTTTAAATGTGACACATGGACTGTGCCATGGCTTTTGTAATGTTGGTTTTTTCTCCTGTGGTCCCTTAAACCTTTTAAACCTTCAGTCATGTGAAATGTGCAAATATTCCATTACAACTGCAGGTAAATAAAAGAAAATTCTATTTATAAAGCTCATTATCACAAATAAAAAAAATGCCTTAAGGGGCAGGAATGAAGGCAAAACGTTTAGTACAGTATTGTTTGGTGATCTACTCTAATTCTTAGGCTGCATCCTCTAACAGATTCTACCCTTTTTGAGCCCGCAAATTCTGTTCTCAACATTAAACATATCTCAGATAACATGGTAAAACAGCTCTGCTACATCAATACATACAATTGCATTCATTTTGTCCCAGAGGTTACAGTTGTGCATGGACATGTACATTGTATGGATGATGATAACCACTTTAATAAGCACATATCATCTGATAGTATGCAATGTTGTCTTTAGGGCTGACACCTTGTGGTTGGTTGGTGGACATGCTCTTGTCCAACCAAATTAGTACTGGTCGGACAGTTGCTGGTGTGAGCTTCATAAAGCCATGTGTCACTTGTTTTTAATTCCCAGCTGAAAACAGCAGTTGTTGCTGTTGTTGTTGTTCAGCACTTGTAAATTCCTCCAGGATTTCGAAGGCTATTTTTGTGATTGTCGCAGCCTGAAATGCGTGATTTTACAGCAGGTTTTCTAGAACATTGTGATGCTTATTGTGTTATTTCGGGCAGGGTTTTATTGCAATTAAATTGCAGGAGCAAATGAAAATTGCAAAAATAGTTGTGATGCTGTCTTGGATTGGAGCCTATTATTATGAGTTTTCAATGTGCACAACAGAAATTATTTGGGATGGTGGGGAAGAGCAGCAAAAGCTTTAAAATCACTGACAATCAGCTGTTGATGCCGTTCAAAGCAGCACTGAAGAACCGGCTCCATAAGGTGCTCTCCTCCTGCTTTCTCTGCCCAGTTAGCATGAGCTGACACTGCAGCTGTGGTTAACATCAGACACAGACCTGTTAAACAGTTCCAATAATCTTACACTGACCCAGAAATGGCTTGACTTTGTCATTAGACCCATTAATAAATGTTGGGTAATGTTAGCCATTCAATGCTAATCACTGTCACTGTGTGTGTGACTAAACAGAGAGAGAGGGGCAAGGAGGGGCTGAGTGAATCAATACACTGAGTGTAGCTCTACAATGAAATTAGATTTTACCTGTTTTTAATGGTCAAATTTGCTGACTTCAACAATTTTCAACTCTCATTTTCATCATGGAAAAATGGTTAAATTATTATGAATTTATTATACAAAGTCTCCAAAAAGACATCGCAGTTTAAGGTCAGATTACAAAACTGAAAGGGATATAATCACACTGGAGCCCTTGTTGGAACAGCAGACTGGCTAACGTTAGCCTCTGGTCCAAAAAGTAAGCTTCTAACATGCAGCAGCGTTCAATATTATGTTGTATATGACGTTATTGACCCCACAGTTAAGATTTTTAAGTTAGCATGATTTTTTTACTCCACCAAACGATCGGTTGTTTGAAGAGTAGGTAGAATTTCAGTCCAACAAGACATTTTTTGGCAGACTACAGCCCTAGTTATTTGCAAAATATTCCTTTTGACAATCACTCACTTCAATTGAACAAATAAAGAAAATGAGCATGTTATCAAAAAGACATCAACTCTAATGTACAATAGATGCACCTGTTTCAGTACTGTCTGGGGTAATGTAATTGTGTACATCGTCTTGAGTTTCATAATGGGGGCAGTCATTATACATGCAGAGTAATGAAAAGATAATTATGAATCCCCCAACCGTGTTCTGTCATTTGGCAGGCTTTTTAACACAAAGCATACGTTCCAATGAGCCTCGGCTAATCTTCACAAGAGACGGGGAAATTGGCTCTCTTCAACCGACTCCATTCCACTTTTCATCTGTGGACTTGCCAGTTTTGAAATCAACATGAAAGATTGGAGGATGAGGGCAGAACAAGAGCAGGAGAGCACATGAAAGCAGGAAAGTAAGCAAGAGCAAGGGACAGAGCGGAGGAGAGAGACGTGGAGCCAAACACAAACGAGCTGTGGGCAACTATAAAGAAATGAAGGGGGGAGGAGAGCACAGCAGCAGTGCTAATATGTTTACCTACATAATGCTGCTAAAGTGCTGATTGCTTCATCAACCCAGTGAGCCTGGATATGAGACGGAAGAATTGTAAGCAGGAAGATCGATGAGACTAGCATGCAAGAAATAATATAACAAGAATAGCTGCAGGATGTGTTATGAAAGGGAGAGACAGAGAGGAGAGAGCGATATGGGGCTGAGGTAGCTATGTCTGCTTAACACTGTAGGTGTCACAGCAGGCTACAGGTTACAGTATGAGATTGTGGCAACTAGCCTGAGCTGGCAAGAGTTAATGGGAAGCTGCAACCTCCACAGCTCTCTAATTGCTGTATTAAGTGGTGGGTAGGAAGATAAAAGGGAAAGGTGCAGGGCTAAATGTGTGAGGACTCATAATGTTTGAGGTGCAGAGGGAGACAAATTAGCCTGTTGATAAAGGCAGCCATGGAGGGAATGATGGTGTGTTTGGAACATTGTCGCAGGTTGATTGATCACCTTGCCACAGCCCTGTGTGTGTGTGTGTGTGTGTGTGTCTACTCGTGTGTTATAAATGTACTCACTAAAGGGGCGTGTGATTAATTACTTCTAGCATCATTCTACCCAGGTTATCAGGATGCAATTAAAACTGAAAAGGAATCAGCCACAAACATTGTCAGAGTTGTACAGTTGCATAAATGCGTTTGCTTAAAATGTTGCTATATTGAGGACACGCTTGCTAAATCAAAACCAGGCACTATCAGCGGCCACCTGAATACGCATCCATCAAAAAATGTTCCCAAAGGAAAACAGGCAATTCAAATAGCCCCACAAAATATGGTTTGTCAGTTTTGAGAAATAAAAGAGCACAAGAAAGGTGTTTGCATGCAATTTGTAAAAAAAAAAAAAAAAAAAAAAAAAAAAAAGTGTTAGCTTGGATTTGATAAAAGATTCTTTATTCCAGTGACTGTGCTTTCAACAAGCCTTGAATGTCTGTTGTCATACTAATGCAATTCCTTTTGACAGAGACTATTTTAGCCTAAAATAGATCCATCAGTATTCTCAATATATTCAGTGCACACAAACATCTTCACTCACACACTCGTGCACTTGCACACATTAGAAAACCATGCACCATGAAGTTAAACTGCAATAACTATAGGCATGTACTGTAGATAAAGCATAAACACACACACACACACACACACACACACACACACACACACATTCCTAGGCTTATAAAGAATCTGCAGCTCAAGCTCGAGGCCTTGATATGACAAAGACACAGCTCAAGGATAGAAAAGCACTTTTCCCTCACCAAGGCCGATTGCTGTGAAATGGAATGGAAACAATGATACCTATAGCGAACAACAAGCAGGCAGACAGACAAACAGAGGGAGCGAGCTAACATCACATCAGTGCCGCTGCCACAGCCTCGTTTCATCGACAGTCAAAGCCATTTAGACAGAAGCTGTTAGATGGCCAGACCCAGGGCTGCTGCAGCCACTCTCTCCCAACGACTTCACAGCCATATTTATCTGCATTAGGGATTAAAGTGCTGGGGACAATCAGATTGGAGATGGCTAATTCCACAGCTGTCTACCCGCAACACAACAGTTGATTATTCCTTAGACTTATCTCTGTGTGTGTTTAGATGAAAGAGCTTGTTGTCTTTTTTCTCTTTCCCCTTGTGCTTTCCCATTGCTTGTTTATCACCCAACCTTCGTAGCGCATCCCAAGTCGAAGTGGCTGGGTTCAAACAAAATGCCTTCCTGCTAATTATCTGCAATTCCTCATCTTCATAAGACCACTCTCCCCCCACTTTTGCAATTGAATGAATTTGAATAATAATGACTACTTGGCTCAGTGCGGTGTAAATAACTGGCTGGTGCCGGCTAGTTGTCCTAATTTCAGTACTTGTTAGGAGACAGGTTCGGCTCCTTAAGGAGTTACTGTTGATAATACTGATGCCAGGTGGTCTGAGGAAGGCCAGATTCAAGCTATGGCTATAATTTGATTACTTCTTCAATTAAGCAGATGCTTTTTTTTAATTTCATTTATGTCTCTTTTTGATCATTAATTTTTTTGTTGGGCCTACAAAAGAACATGATTTGAAATACTCCTAACAATATCCCAGAGCACAAAGTGACAAATGACCAACATTTCACATTCAGAAATTTACCAATTTACCATAATATATAATGAGTAAAACAGCAGGAGCCAGATGTTTAAAAAATGCATACACACAAACCATGTGTAAAGCATTTTCCAAACATGAACTGGTATTTATAAAGGGGGATGTGCAGTGAGAATGTCTGTGCCTCATGCATTCTTCAGACAAGGCGCATGTGGTTGTCGCTGAGATAGCTGCTGGTAATATGAAGGTGAACATGAAATATAAGGCAAGAGATGTAATCTTACAATGAAACATTGTTTTCAGGTTGTTTGCCAATTTTGCCCTAGCTAGCACCGGCTGTCAATATGACATCATGTCATACCGACTCAACCTCACAGCCAAAATTGAACCCAATTTTAACATCTAACAATGTTTGTGGCCAGACCAATTGTGATATCATCGTTGTAGGCTGCACAGTGTTCTGTACATTGTCAATCAAAAGCACATATAAACTTCACTTTAAATTATGGTTTATTATTCTCTTTGATTACATTTGAACCATAATCTTCTTGTTACTGATGCACTTTGTTAAATAAGTTTCAACATGATTGCTATGAATGAATCATTGATCATCCTTCTGACGTTAAAAACTCATAATGATTGAGATTTTACTGCGATGACAGTTTTGCAGTAATATGAGGAATTAGTGTACGGACGCTACAAATATCCACAGCTGTGCACGTTCACAGCTGCTCTGGCACAGTTGGGGAACCTTGCAGATTCGACACGACACGAGTGAAAGTGAAACTGCACTTTTTTTGCTGTTCTTCTCATTGACAGGTCTAATGAGTGGTAGACGGAGCGCAAGTATTGATATGCAAACAGATGTTTAAGGGTGTCTCTACATCCATTTACGGGGAACTGTGGGTGCTGAACTGAGGCTTGTGCATACGTGACTGGTTCCACAATGACTGAGATTTATGAAACAGAATCAGGTGAACGCACAGCTTTATAAATTTGACAGAAAGAATGCATGTACATGTTTCTGTCTTTGTAAGTACACAGCTTTCGCTGTGAGACTACAGTTTTATGCATTTGGCCCCAGTAGTTTATACACAACAATGACAATTGGTGCTGAAATGATTTGTCACTTCATCAATTACTCCATTGATGAAATTAATTGCCAGCAATTACTGTAATTCATTTAATGCAAGCAGTGAATAATCAAGAAAAAAAACCACAACATTTCCTGGTTCCAGCTTCTGAAATGTAGCTGTTTATCTCTAATTAATATCATTATTAATTGAATACATTGTTTTTTGACTGTTGTACTGAAAAATTAAGCAATTGTTTGTTCTTAGGGATGTCCCAACAACAGTAAACAATTAATCAATGGATATCAATAAATTATGAACACATTAACCATTAATGTATATAGTTATTAGCTGTAGCACTAATGGCAACCAAACATCTGTGGTAGCATTTGCAGGAGAAGGGAGTAAGCGGTAGATTCACATTAGATCCATCAATGATCCATCGCTGAATGCCTCTTTTACAAAAGCAATTCTGGCTATTCATCATCAAACCAGTGCTACAATCCCCAAGTACACATTCAACTGACTTATTACAAACAACATTCTTGCCCACGCACTTCACCCTCATGTTCACAGTGCCACACTTTTCAGTTACTCAGCATTGACCCCCCTCGCACCTGCCATAAAAAAAATAAAAATAAAAAAAATAAACATTTTGAATTGCTTTCCACCCACTTATCTTACTTACACTGTACAAGTGCCTGCTTATTGATAGATCTCCTGATGTTTCTAAGGGTGCACTGGGGAAACTTGTAGACAGGTATAAACCAACAGTGCATTTTTAGAGGGTTTAATGTGCTGGTGACATGAGAGTATCACTGGCATGGCCCCACCCCCCGGTGCTGTTATTTATGAACAGTGCTTATTAATGAGTGCAAAGAAGACTGATGGACTCATTCACCCATTCCAACTGCACATGAGCGCGCACACACACAGAGAAAGAGCAGAACATACAAGATTGATGTATTTAGCATTTTGAAAGTTCACCCGAATGTAAATAATGTCTGTAAGGTTGTTGTTGTTTTTTGTACTCACTGACATTAACGCTGTAAGAAGCAGAGGATGTCAAGGTTCGAGCTGTTTTTGCCAACACCTGCAATGGTGGATTTTTGACAAACTGTCATAAATGTCTACATTGCCCTGCTCAGAGTGTCAGCCGGTCGGACATCTACAGATGCATCTCAGTCCGGCTGCTCTGGCCAATCAAATTAGATTTCAAAGTGTTCTATAAACACAAAACATAAAACAACAACATCAAATCCAGAGTGTGAAGGAAGTGTTGAGCAGATTCATGCTGCTACTAGCAGAGTGCTAAAGAGGACAATATGAGGAACAACAGTCCGTGGACAGATGCCAAAAGAAACTGGTTGGAGAGCAAAATGATGGACTTCCATTTCTCATGTCACCTGCTGCATAGTTACTGACACCTACATAGTTACCACAGCAACCTATGCCAATAGGTTGGTGATGTCAAGACACACAAATCCGATCTGACTACTTAATAACAGTGTGGACAGTTTGTCTTTAAGATCTGATTTAAGAAACACATTTTCATTTGCCTGCAGTCTGAATATAGCCCAACAGATCCCCACTGATAAGCATTATACTTTTGTTCTTTGTCATATTTCACACATTCATGTGGTGTTTAAAGCCACCACGTTTAACTGAATCTGACTACAATGAAAAGTATCAACACAAACAAAGCAAAGAACAAAACATCTTTTGTGATATATGTTATTATCTTTCCTTTGATAAAGATGATCATCAGATCACATGTTGTAATGATACAACAAGAAGAAAGAGTAGCTTTAATAAAACTGCTATTATTGTTAATATGGTGTGTGTGTGTGTGTGTGTGTGGGTGGGGGGGGGCAAGAAAGCAAAGCAAAGACAGGAAAGGAAAGGAAAGGAAAGGAAAGGAAAGGAAAGGAGGATCTATCTACAAACACTGCCAAATAACATTCATTTCATAAGCGTTTCAATATATCTCAATACAGAACTCCAAAGCTGGTTTTAGGAGAGAAATTCAAGAACACACTGACAGGTCAGTAAAACTTTTGACAAAACTACTCTGACATAAAGGCACATTTGCCTCCTCCATGAGTGTGGCAGCTTTCTGAAGGAACACAGATGATAAATTGGTCGGCTCTGGCACCAGCAGGGACACTACAAACTCTGGAGGCTGTAGAGCTCTCACTTTTCCTTCAAGGGAATCCTTTATTAGCCCCAAAGCTCCATCTCAATGGCAGAAGATTTAAGCCTATCCCTTTTTGGATTTCAAGCCCCACATCTCTGTATTATTCCTCTATCCCTGCTGGCCCTGATGAGAGCTGTCCACCCTCCCCAGGAGCCTGGAGCTCCATCTCACCACTGTATCACCTCCCACCCAGCTCCACTCTGCACAGTCCCTCCTCTGCTCTAATCTGTGATTCAAGCTACACTGTGGGTTAATGCCATTGGACACACTCCCACCCGATTCCAAATCTCACCTCTGGAAACAGATGAAGAGCATGTAAGATGGGTGGGGTAATGTGCGAGAGAAAGGGAAGAGTAGGGTGGATCTAGCTGTATGCTACAACTCCACAGCCATTGAGGCAGCAGTGTGCCGACTCTACGGAGGAGTAAATCAGGATTACTCTGGGGAAAACACCCTCTCCCAGTGATATGGCAGCACTGGGGATGAACGCTCTGCACGGCCCACGCAAGCTTTGTGTGAAACAGAGAACAGGTGACTGATCACAGCAGTGCAGCAGGACGGGGGAGAATCTAAAGGAGCCCTCTGGAGATTAACTGTTGCAGGCTAGACTGTGATAAAGGAAACGGTCACCTCATGTGAGTCAAATCAAAAACACTCCAGTTGCAACTGCTTCTTCAAAAGGAGTCTAGATGGGACCAAATGATATGATACGTTTGAAATACCCCATAATGCAGTAGACTCAGGTGCAGGCCAGGTGCTTCTGGCACTGAAGCTTGAGCCTAACTCAACCTGTGCTGCAAGAAGAGCCTGCTACAGCTGAAATAAGAATAAAGTTAAAATATGACAGCCAAAACCCAGCCGGATATACACATAAATCACTGGAGGTGTGCAACAACCAAAACACAACAACGATGTAGCAGAAAGCTTGCAAGGCTTCAGGCAACTTGCAAAGGGACCTCACTTTTAGTTGTTGTTGTTGTTCTCTTTGGTGT
This sequence comes from Epinephelus moara, assembly GCF_006386435.1. Classification (NCBI taxonomy): domain Eukaryota; kingdom Metazoa; phylum Chordata; class Actinopteri; order Perciformes; family Serranidae; genus Epinephelus; species Epinephelus moara. The sequence goes on from NC_065507.1 coordinate 29,212,413, forward strand.
GAGTGTGTGGGAGTTTTGCCCTGAGGGAATGTTTTCTACCTCAGTTGGGGACTGTAAATCTCACATAAATCTGCTTAAAACTGGGACACCTCTGTTTGCAATATAGGACCATCAACAGAAACAGTATGCTATGAAGTACAACTTCCTTACGGAGACATTAAAGGGAAAGTATCATTGAAAACTTGAATATTTTTTTTCCTATCAACAAACCCTATTAAAAGACCAAAACCAACAAAGAATAGATCCCACAAACACAGTGTTGCCTGTGCATACAAAGCCTTATGTAGCTTTTTCGCTGTACTATAGACCTCCATTGTTGAGCCCAAACTTTGAAGAACACATAAAAGAGTATCAGATTTCTACTGAGTGACATGTTCCTAAGCATGGGCACTTTCTTTTGAGTCAACCCCAAATATACAATCCTGCTGCCGTACATACTAGTGCCAGGTGTTGGTACTTGATACCTGTATGGTATTGACTACTTGATATCGATACTATCGCAACTCCTTCAGTCCAACGGTACATATATTTAATCCTTCTTATTCACAGATCTAAGAAAAAAAGAAATCACCACAAGCGATTTCATGTGACAACAAATGTAGAGTCTGTGGTGTGGTAAAGTTGAGCGCATTGTATTTGACAGAGCTGGCAATTCAGCGTGCCGAGATGCCACTGAAATATTCGAAAGTATAGCCGTGCTACACATCTGTGGCATCTGGTGGTGTTTTACGCAACTGAATGCTTCTAATCACATGATGGGTATCAAATTAAGTAGAAGATTTTAAGAGTACTGGTACTGTAATTTTGTAAATGATACCTAGCCCTAAAAAATACTCACTAGTGCACCAAACCTGCAGTTGAAAAGTATCAATACTTAATGCACTATTTTCTTCTGTTTGAGTAATATTTGCTGAAAAGTACGATGCCCAGCTGTTTTAGGAAATTATTCAGCCTTTATTTTGTCACAAACAGGTTGGGGAACGTACTGAGAAAAAAAGACAAACTCACAGATGGATTTTTATGGGATTTGTTGATAATACCAAAAGATAGAACACTGCATGCACATCTTAAAGATTGAAGGATTGTTAGTGCTCATGTCTTGACTTTACATACAAGGTGGAAATGAAAGACCTTTTCGGATGTTGGCGCACTGTAATGTTGTAAATGCTATGTGCTGTATATAGTGTTCTAAATTCTCAAAGGGCACCTTGTTCTGATCAATAAACAGACAGTTTTCAAAATCTCTGCCTTTACAAAGGCCACAGTGAAAACCAAGATCGAAAAGGAGAGCTTGTAGGACGATGGAAAGATACATGCAAATGGGTTACGTGGTATGAGGATCACTCACTCCTCTCATCGTAATTGCACATGACATTTAATTGTGAGAGTGGCGTGTTGTTTAATCAGATGTATCCTCGAGCATCTAATTAGTCTTCAGCATGAAAAGAAAGAAAAATTCAAGAGCAAACAAGCCCTCATTTGTTTTGTGGTGTTTAAACACAGTTCGTCTCCATGCATTTGATGTGGAGTAATCGTTAACGGGGTGGTTTACTTCATCTAATGTGACTGAATTGATGTCCCCTTGTCTGAATTCCCATATGACACACAGGAAAGGTGTATGTGTGTGTGCGCGTGTGTGTGCCAAGAGTGGTAAATGCCATCGCAAGAGCGTTTTTATTGGCATCTCAACCTTGCAAATAGAAAACTTTTGGCTGACTCTTGTCCACATTCATTACCAACCCCCTCGATATCTAACTCAGCCTCATAAAATGACACTCTTGAGGTTAAAAAAAAGATTTTCAGTACTTGAGAAAGGCAATTAATGTCAAGTGTAAAATTGTCAACGTCGTTGAAGCCTGGAAAGTATGGCTAATATCCCTCATTAGTATGATAAAGGTTTTCACTCTCCCTCAATCTCCATCAGGGCTCACTTGCTCTTCAATGGTCATAATGTATGTGATCCAAGACTTTTTTCTCATTAACTATGGAAGTCAATCATGTGGTCTTTCCTGTAAATGTCCCCAGTAAATCTCACACAAAATTACACCAAACTCTTGATGTTATATGGCTATGTGAAACTATTGTTGACTATATTGAAACTGCCAGCTTGTTAGAAGGCTGTTTGATGCTACATGCACCATATGTTGCACAGAAAAGCCACAGCCCTTTTCAGTTCTCCAGCATCGTGATCGTCTAAGACTTGAGTCCCAGTTCAGCTATGTCTTCCCTACATTAACATGCAGCTCAGTATAGTAAGTGCAGAGGCCCATACCTAATGAGTCATGTTCCCTGTCCTCCCTGTAGCAGGATGATGTTCCCAATGAGCTGTGGCTCCATTCTCGTTCCTCTCTCCCACTCCCACTCACACTCCCACTTGAAGGACCGCAGCCCCTCTCCTCCACTGACAGCCTTCATCCCCGCTGCTCACCTGGAGCTGCTCACATCAGCACCACCATAATGGAGTGTGAAGTGTGAAAACATTTAACTGAGAGGCAGGTTCATTTGAGCAGCATCATTTCCAACCCGTCCAGACAGGAGACGTGTGGCTTTCATTACAGTTAATGTCCAAACAGACATGGGCAGCGTGCAGGTGCTGAGTGCCATTTGCAGTTTTCCATTTATGTTTTACCTTCAGATAAATAAGAGCCAGGGGGCTGAACGACTACAGGCATTGTGTATTCATTGTTTGTTCTGATAGGTCTGCAACATCCTGCTGTCAAATCGCCTGTGGTAAGTTTCTACGCGTTCATTGTTTCCTCACCTTATCAACAATGACCTCTTGAACCTCAGGGTGTTTATTTAACTACCCTGCAGCTCCACTGCATGATGACTAGTGCTATTTCTTAATTCTTCTGATGGTGTGTGATCAGAGCCTGATGCTGCAGTGTAGTATTACAGTACTTGGCCAGTGATTGTTTACCTTCCCATATCCTTATCCTCTGGGAAAACCTTTATTGTACATTGCTGACCGCAGGGACATTTTCACTGAGCGTAGCAACCCTCGTGTCCTGCTTGCTTTTTAACAAATAGCATGATCAGCAGTGTCATAAGGATTTCACAGGCGCCCTTTGATTATGGAATTCCCAAATTCTTCGGTCAGCACCCTTGCCATTTTCACCCCTTTTGATGATGTCACAAGGTGGGTCCCCCTACTCTCCCCCCTCTTTCCTGTCAGGGTGGCCAAGTTTCATCGCAGCACTCAAGAGAGCCCTTCTGTCTAATCACCGCTGCCCTGCAGAGTCTCTTCTCTGCCCCCAATCCCATCCGTATGTCCTGCTCCTAAATTACCCTGGCTAAGCACCCTCTCCCACTCCACTCAGGGCCATTACGCCGCCTGCCCCTCCCTATTTGACTGCCAGAGTTTCAATACTGTGTATGCTGTGAGGGTTGCCTGACAAGCCAGGGGTCAGACAGCCAGCATCTCCTCTTCCTCAAATTACAGCTCCCTGCCAACACAGGCCTCATCACAGGCCCGACAGCGTAGCATCAGCAGCACACTGAGGCTCTTTTGAAGGAGACGGCTCTCTTTCACTGCTCTCCTAATATCACAGGTGTTTATGGTCGCTAAGTCTTGGAAGATGTGTTGAAGCAAAGACAATGTCAAAAAGCAAACATGAACACAGGACACAAGCAAGAAAAACAGCAGCTTGGAAGAGTAACCAAAATTTACAAAGAGATGGAAGTCAGACAGGTAGGAGGTAAAGGCTGCTATGCTTGTTTTTAAATCGAGAACTGACGCACGGCCCTGTAATATGTTCTTTTTATTGTCACCCTGCCCATGGCACTCTAAATCTAGTGGCCATTTCAAGTCAGCCTGTCAGCCATAGTACAGACCAGCCTGATGGTTTATAACTGCTTTAATATTTCAGTCCCTCATGGAAAGATACTGGCCTTCCCTTCTGGCCTTCCAAGCAATGGGTGAGGGATTAGACTTGGTGGGATTCTGGGCCCTAAGCAAGCCTCTCTTTTATGCCTGCCTTCCTGCAAGCTGTTCCTGACTTTTGCAAAGCCCACTGTTTTTCCTCTCACTGTGCTAATTTATCTAAAAACATAGCACCCTGACAGCCAGAACCCCAAGCTGCCTTTATGGGTTAGGAGGGTGATTCTTATCCAAAGCCACTTGGCCCATCCATCTGTTTGGCCCTGGAACCTAGGCATCTGCTCACTGCTATTGTTAGGCTTTGTCAGATGACAGGCCAAGACCCTCATGGGGAACCTTGGTCAACTCTCATGCACAGTTATGTGTGTATGCACACGTACACGGGTGCACATGTGTTTGTGATTGCCTTCAAGGGCCAGAGAGAGAGGCCAAGTGCTGGCTCCGGCCACTGTCTTTGTTATGGTGGCCTGCGGTGGAAGCAGCAGTGGCCAGAGAACATGCTGGGAGCCCTTGTGCCATCCCTGCAGACCTGCCTGGGTGACCTCCAGCCACAGTAACAACTCTTTCCTAGGGTAGTGGTTCAGAGTCACTGTCAGACTACAGAAGATTTCAGAGGTGCAGGTCAGTGCTTTGTTCCACTTTTACCCTCAGATGGACCTTCAGAATACATAAACTTGAGAGCTATTTACATGCACAACACAGTGGGGCAGAAATGCATTCACTGTTTGTTAGCCAAAAACAAACACGATGTATATATACACAGACAGAAAGAGTGTGCACAGCATTAGCGTGACCTTGTAACAAACATAAAAGGGGTTGTTGTCTTTGTTGAAATATGGATGGATTATAATGTGGCCTTTCATCTTTTCAACCACTTAAAATGGATTAAATGCATTCATTTTCATTCAGTCAAAATACAGAGAACAATTCCAAACGTTGCAGAAAGGTTACTGACCTTCCTAGATGCAAAGAAACTGGACAGATCTTATCAGAAACACACCGTGGATATCTTAACATATTTTACACTCTATTCACTTACTGTGACTTTAGTTTCACTTTGATCCAACACAATTGCCAAATTAGACCCTCTGTGTGTCCCCACTGGTTGAAGTTCCCAGCAGGACTGCTGTTTCAGGTCAAAGATCTCTTCTGCACCACTTAGGCCATTCTGTTCCTGTGCCCTGCATTAACTTTTTATCAGGTAATTAAACCCAGTCTTCCTCCCCGATGCACATCTTTGACTGAATGATGAGAGAAACCTTGCGGCACACTATGTGGTATCAGACCACCACCTGCATGTGCATTTTGTTTTGCTTCCTCCTCTATTCATCTGTTCTGCCTTTTCCACATTTAACTTTTCATACATTTTGCAGTTTTGAATAATTAAGAATGTTGATTCCCAAATCATGAAAGATTAATGTGTGAAGGATGCATAATTAAGTGCTTTAATTCTAGGCTTTCTGACGCATTCCTCGTTTAATTATCATTTTGGGGGTAGGGTTGTATATAATGGGAGGAGACAGACACATTTCATCTGAGCAATGTGATGATCTAAAAAACTACAGCGCTCATGAGAAGAAAATGTGAGGATTATCTCATGAGTAATGTGTACTGTAAGTGTGTGAGGTCTGACAATTACTTTACCCATTCAATAGTGCAAAATATGTCACTGTATGAGATATCTTATTGTTAAAGTGCAAATGCAGTCTCCAAAAAAAGGGCTACATTACGTAACTGGAGTTTATCTTTTCTTACAGAAATTAACTAACGGACAAAGACTTTGAAAGATTTTTTTTTTTTTGCAGAAAAGCCTGGGAGCCAAACACCAGGTTCCAGCAGCTAATTTACCTCATGTTTTCAATGATGAATGGAAGCCATTATGCAATGAATAATAGGAGTCAGGAGGATTTATTACACACAGCATGGTAAAACTTCAATAATGCATCCAACACTTGCTATACACAAACATTAGCCAACAATTTCCTTTATAAGTGGCTGTATGCTTTATGTTCTATATATGTACTTGGCTAAAGCTACCACAATCTAAACAAATTTTTCATACTTTGCATACAATAGCTAGTCTATGATATCAACAGTGTGAAAAAAATCATAGTTTGCCTGAATATTCAAACCTATTGCACATTCATGAGCATTTATGCATGCAGTGACATACATTCACACAGACACTTACCATGCATACATACACACATTAGGACATTCAAGGTTTGTTAATGAAAATGGCTAAATTGAATATAACGAAGATACAATGCAATACGAATAATATTCTATCTGTAACAGAAATCAGGGTCATTGTGTTTGTATTAAACCAAGCCTCCACATCAACTGAAGCCTGCTTATTTACTCAAAAATGGGAGATATGTTTGCATTTAAAGAGTAAATCATGTGATTTCCTGAGATCACAATATAGGTCAGTATATCCACAATTAAATACATCAAGTCAAATAAATGAGTTCTAAAAATCAGCTGAAGATGGATTAAAATGTATTTTGGTTTGTCAGGTTTCTGCTTTATTACAGGTATTTGAGAAACCTGCTTTGACCTTGGAGCTAAATAAGCTGAAACACACTTCTGAGACATTGTCCCTACTCAGCATTAGCAGCCAGGCTAGTGAATGTGAGCAGGTGCTCCAGCCTACATCCTGACTCAAACCACTGCCCCCTCAAAGCAAACTCATTCTCACACAATAAGGAGCTGTTGTGCACTGAGACAATATTCTTTTCAAATATGCATGTAATACAAAAGCCTCTACAAAAATACGGAAATTAATTTAAATATGTTTTAATATCAAATAAATGAATACATGGAATATGTGGTATTTGACTAAAGTGACTCTTTATTAGAATTCAATTCCATCTTTTGGGACCCATGCTGTTTCCTATTCTAGCCAAATAAGAACTGATTTAGACCAGACGTAGCATGTGAACAACAAAGTATCAAGTTTGTCAGGAGGGGAGTCAGAGTGGTTTCCGTTATTCTGTTATAAAGGTCGTTTTTAGCAAAGCAATTGGTAAATTCTAATTCCAACAGTGTGTCTTTTATAAACTGTGTGTGTTACCACGTGTATGTGAGTAGGTAGCAAGTGAGATCAAAAATAAAGTGAGTTGAGACAATAAGGACAAGATCCATGAGTGAATACAGAATGCACACGGTGTCTATGTTCAGGTGGTATCAAAAGTAGCATCGTCTGTCCTGGGAGGAGCCATGGAGACACAGGGATGCTGCTTTAACGTGGCTGCTGGTTAACTTCTCAGCCTCCTCCACACATTAATTAGTACCCAGAGGAAAAAGGGAGGGGGAACTGGGACACAGGAATGGTGAGAAGGATGACTTGGGGGTTACAATGGGGATCCCCTAATGGCAGGTACACAGCATAGTACATACTCTAGAGGACACACCACTGAAACATAGATGAAGTTCTTGCTCTAAAATAATATGTTATCCTTACTGTTACTGCTCTGAGACAATCCGGCTGGTACTTTTTAATCTTCACAAATATTCAGTTTCTCACAGTAAACAAGACAAGTTTGTTTTTCAGAGTTATGCTGTCAACATGTAGCATATAATAATGTGCTATTTAAATAAACTTAGTTTGCCTTGCCCAAAACAGACAAAGAAAATAAACTATAACTGCCTACACACTTACTTATGGTAGAGGCACAAATATCTGTGGTATGACACCATGCAGTGGACAAAACAAAACCAGCTATAGCAGTCAGAATGTGGCTCAACTGCACCCAGTGGAGTGGTCCCTACAGACATCCTTACAGTCAAGATGGCAGTGCAGATAACAAAAATGGTGATTTATTCATCGTGTTTAGTGCCTAAGTTTCCCAGAAAACTGTATCCTGTATCTGCCTGTTAAGAGGAGTGAGGGGTCAGCAGTTGATGACGGTATAAAACAGTCAATAAATGAGGATTTTCAACTATTCTAAATCACCACAACCACGACTTATCCTTATAAGTATACAGTCATAAAAGTGCACACATATCATTAAGCCGATGGGTCCAGTAGTTTGCAAAATTAGCTGCAGAAAGATGCACATATATACACTCACACACATGCATACAGACAACCAAACGTATGATCCCTTACAGGTTTACACCTAGCGAAAGTATTAATCATCACAGGTCTCCTCAACAGAATTAACCAACAACCAGTCACTTTTAGTCCATTTGACAGTTTAAAGAATTGAGCTTTAGTTCTCTGATAAACACACTCAGTAATTATGCATCAGAATTGATTTTAGAATATCGTTACTTTCAATTACCTGCTCATTTTATAACTAACTACAACTACTTTATTAGTTACATAATGACTTACTTATAAGTACTTAATGTCAAAAGGCTAAAATACTGTAGATCTCAGCTCTGCTTCTGCATTATAAGCCTTTCAAGTCATCTGGAGCTGACCTTGATACTCTTCTCAGAGTAAAACAAAGCTTGTTGAAACAGCTTTTAGTTTCACCACGTATCTGGAGAAAACGTCCTTAAGATCTGACATCTCTTCTTTTAAATCAAAGCTAAAACCCCTTCTAGTTGTCACTGCCTTTTATTAAATTTGGAGCGGTTTATTTCTGTCTGCACTGAAATTGCATTATATTTTTATTCTTAACTGAGCTGCTCAGTGGACAGTGGTATGACACTGTGGCTGTGCCAGTCAGCCCCAGATTTGAATGTATGTGTACGCGTGACTCCGAGTGTAAGTCACGATGTTTCTGAAAAAGACCAAAGCAAAAAAAGACCAAAAATAAAAGTTTCTTCTCCCAACAATGAAGCTATTTGACGGTAGCCAAATAAATGCTTTCTAAATACAACTACAAGGGTGCATTGCCAGCTGTGATCTGTTTAAATGTATGCATTCATCAGATGCCTCACAACAGCTTTGATCATGAGTCAAATGGAGATGATTTGCAGAACAATCCACATTTTGTTGCCAATCTTTAAGACCTCAGAACTGTATAATCCAACATAATCTGAGGTACATTGTTACATGGAACACCCTTCAGTTCTCATGCCAAAACATTAGATAAATGTTTTGCCTCCCATAAAGGTGGATACAATGTTGTTTTAAAAAGAGAAATGAGAGGTTATAATACACATCATGAGCTGTGTGAAGTACTATATATAGTATGTGCTGTGTTGCAAATGATGCTACTTGTGTTTATGTGTGTATGTGTGTGTATTAGAGTGTCTTGTGCATGAGGGGGCTACAAAACGAGTTATTACAGTTAATAACAAACTGTCACACTTCCGTCAAAACGAAGATTGCTCCTGTTAAAGTGATAATCAGAGAGAACATCCTGACACAGATAAGTCTCAATGGGCCAATGTTGTTTAATATCAGAAAGCTTATAAATGCTGAATTAGAGCCATTAAAGACTATAGGAATCTAGATAAGGCTTAGATGAAATGCTGGAGTCGAGATCATCAGTCGCCCAAAGGCAATATTTCTGTTTCAAAGAATAATTAAGCCTTACATTATTAGGACCAAGGGTGTATCCCCAGTAATTATCACCCCTCAGTGATACACTCAGCGAGACTGCATGAAAGCATCTTGCCTAATGCGCTCGTGTTTTAATATTCTGCTGCTTTTAAAAAGACACCCAAATGGCGAGATGAGCCTAATCCTGTCATGCAAAATTGACACCCTCGTATGCCATCTGTTTAAATACAGTAAATCTGGTTTAACATAACCGGCTCATAATGAAAAGATAGTAATCCTGTAAATTGGGGCAATGAGAGAGACCAATATCTTTAAATGAAAACTCCCGCTCAGCTTCAGCGCTCCAAATTTCCATCTTGGCAGACAGAGTGCCAGTGTAGCCTAATGATGCATAGGATCATTTTCCATTTGTTTGATGTGTTTCATAGAATCAGGTACAGTTCCCATTAAAGTGGGTAACTCAACATGTAACTGAATACTGTATACGCTTACAGCCAGGCGATAGAGAGCGGTGGCAATGAAGCGGATTATTAGCTACCTGCTGCCAATGAGTTAACTATAAACACCAGAGATGGAGGTGAAGGGAGAGGATGGGCGTGTTGGGGGATTTTGCAATTTATTATCCTCCGGCAATTAGCCAGGAAATGCTACAGGCTCTTTGATTGTGGGATGTTTAAAAATGGAAGAGATAAGAGGGAGCCACAGATGTAGCAGCCCTTCCTCCTGGTAGACACTGGCTGCAGGCGCAAGAGATAGCAGAAGCTCTGATAGTCTACTAGTCAGACGGAAAGGCCCAGATAGGCAGCGCTGAACTGATCCACTGTTGATAACTCCTGTCAATCAGGCCTTGGGCTTGATTAATACTTGCAGCTCATGGGAATATTAGGCCAAATGGGAGGCTTGATGCAAAGGGTTACACAGAATTAAGTTATGGGGGATGAGTAGAGGAGATGCAGTAAGGCTGTGTCTCAGCTAATGACAAAGAGTGAAAGAGAAACACGCCAGTTAGGTCAACTCTTCGAGGGAGCTGAGAGCTTGTCATGGGTGAGGCATTCTGACTGGCTCACCCTGGTCATGTCAGCTTGGGTCGAGGTCACAGTGAATCTGTCACTGTCTTATGGTTTCAATCAAAATTCTGATGAGGGACTTGGTACTGTCCATAACCCCTGCCCTTCACTGTCATGTTTGAAGTCCATCTTTTTGGATCCATGGCCGCAGGGACATCTACACTTTACTGCACTGCCTTTTTCATCACATTTAAATCATGAGTGATTGTTGGATGGGCACTAGGGCAATCCATTATGTGGGAACTGAGAGGAAGGAGAAATATTATTTAAAATAGTCCATAATTTAAATAGGTCATTTTTAATGCACTGTTAAGGCACATACCCATTTATAAACCTTTTATAATAAAGTGACACCTGATTTGCAATATTATTTCAACATAAGCAAAATACTAGCTTGCTTACTATGTTTCTAAACAAGACTGGAACCTGTATGATGAATAATAGACCCCTTTCCCCCCCGGTAATAAAATGTGGTCAGTTTTGGGTGCTTTATCTCAACAATGACATCAGATCATGGGTCTCTACATGGGTCTCGATATTAATAATTGCTCTCGTTATCGCAATTCTGACTGCATTATGATTGGATCTCATTATGCAGATTAGGTAGACGGAGCTGGTGGATTTAGTGGTCCCAGGTCAAGGGCAGTGAAACCATTTCCTGCTATTAAGCAACATGTTTCCTCCTTGCTACTTAGACGGCCACCATCTAATCTTACCAACTTAAATTTAACTTTAAATGAAATATCTTAGTTACTGCCAGTAGTTTTGTGACGTATTTTTTTGAAAAAGCAGGAAAATGCAGGGCTAGCTGACCTTTCAACTTGTTAGGCAGATTGTTATTCTTGATTAACTGTATAGTTTACATTTACATTAGGGTTGTGTATCAAGTTTGGACCTGAGAGTGCATCTGAGTGAGAATGCCGGGTTTAGACGAGAGGAAGATGTGCCGCGAAGTGCCCCAAAGCGTGGAAGCCAGTTACTGAGCTTGGAGGCCGGCAATGGAGCCCGGCAACGGAGCCTGACAACGGAGCCCGGCAACGGAGCCCTTTGGAGCTGACAGGTTCAACTTCAAACAGGAGGCGGAAGCACCCTGAAGCCGGGAAGCTGGCCGTGTCCTTCAGCTTCCTAGGGAGCCAAAATGCCAAACTGCAGTGATAGTTTCGGCGCAGCGTCTTGTCTATCTTCTTTTATCATATTATTTTAGTAATAACCTATTATCACTGCTAGACGAGCAGACACAAATACACACACAGACGCATGCAAACACGAGAAAACAGTCGGACAGAGACAGAAGGTTATCTCATGTGTGATTAGGAAAAAAGAGCAGAGGAGCAGAACCGCTTTTTAGTCTACTATGCCACCCTTGCAGGGCGGCTGTGGCTCAGAGGTAGAGCAGGTTGTCCACCAATCGAAAGGTCAGCGGTTCGATCNGCAAACACGAGAAAACAGTCGGACAGAGACAGAAGGTTATCTCATGTGTGATTAGAAAAAGAGCAGAGGAGCAGAACTGCTTTTTAGTCTACTATGCCACCCTTGCAGGGCGGCTGTGGCTCAGAGATAGAGCAGGTTGTCCACCAATCGAAAGGTCAGCGGTTCGATCCCCAGCTCCTCCACTCTGCATGTTGAGCAAGATACTGACACCCAAATTGCTCCCGATGGCTGTTCTATCGGTGTGTGAGTGTGTTAAAACTGAGTAGCACTGGGTGGCACCTTGTATGGTAGCCTCAGCTACCAGTGTATGAATGTGTGTGTGAATGGGTGAATGTGACTCATAGTGTAAAAAGTGCTTTGAGTGGTCGGACGACTAGAAAGGCGCTATACAAATGCAGATCCATTTACCATTACCTTGCAACTTGTTCAAAAATTAGGCTTAATTTATGTTAATACAGAAGAAGTTAAGTACCAAAAAGTTACCCATTGGGTACTGGTACTGGATTTCAGGTACTGGGCCCAGCACTGCTTCAAATGTGAATGTTACCCAACCCTAATTCACAAGATCAAGATCACTTCATAGTGTGAACACTGCATTCTGCATGCATTTATATCTGTGTTAACATGCATTTTTTTTTTCATTATACAGATAAAATGTCCAGCTACACATTATGTTATTATCAGGTGTGAATGGGGTTAAAAATAGCATGAATATGGACGAACCGAACCAGTCAATCGGATGTGTACATCATTAGTGATATTACTATTACTGATTCTATCCACATTTTCCACAACTCCAACAAGCTTAACATGCCCCATGCACTTTTATTTACTGTATCTCTTTTGCCATTGGTTACTGTGGATAGGATGAGGTTTTATGTACTGCATTAGCAAAATGCCAAGAAAATAAAAGGAATATCTGTGTTCGGTACAAGACTGAATGTTAAAAGATGTTGACACATTTCAGAACAAAGCCTTGTTCACCCACACAACCTGCAGTGAGGATATGACTAAAGCAAACTTTCCAAGTTATTAAATTGACATTTGATAATAACGAAACAGAACTGATTGTACTGTGGGCATTTGTCAGGAGCCCCTTGACAGCCGAACCAAAACAGAAACTGCTGTTAAGCTTGTATTGATTCTTTTCATGCTTATCCCACCATGTTTTACCAGGTGTATTCAATTCACAACTGTCCTTGAAGCCTTGTACTTCAAGTCAGAACACACTGAGACAAATCTCTCCTACACCCCATCCCTTCTTCACAGTGTTAACCCTAATGACCCTAGTCAGAGAGGAGTGAGAAAAAACTAATTCTGTGTAACTTTTTAATGTCTGCTGCTGATTAAGATAAAGCCAGCCTGTCTCGTCTCCTAGTGATTCTCCTTCCCACTCCCCTCTGGAGCCAATTTTGTTTGGTTGGGAACAGTGGTAGATAAAGCTGAGAGCTGGCGAGTTCTCTAATCTGAGGAGCAGCGCTGGAGCAGTTGGGGTGACGTGGGGGAGTAGTGTGCTCTCAGAGCATGGACAGATAAAAAAAAAAGGCTATGATTGGGATCAGGAGTTTGATGTTGGGTATAAGATAACAAAGACAGCACGTCATCCCGATGGGACGAGGTTGAGTATAAAACCGCCCCCTCTGCCTCTTGTCTGGTTTTACTGAGTCGGGGGCTTAAGCCAACTGAAGTTTTGTGAGGGAAATGTGAATTTCCCAACAAAAGGTGGTCTTTCTTTCTTTCTCTCCAAATGTCCTATTCAGATAGTGTGTTAACTGCTAACGATATACTACATGCAAAATGTACTGACATTTTCTGTTAATTCAGTAACTGTAAAGATGAGTAGCTGTGAACTGTTCCAGTGTTCGCCTTGAGGACTTTTATGTCCTTGTGCTCAAAGATAGTATATGCGGCAATAACGGGTAGGCCACTCAGCCCTTTAATTACCTGAGACTCAGTGCAACAACAACCACAGACTCTGGAGGGAAGAGCACATGGATGTGGTTAACTATTTTTTATAAATCTGGTGACCAGAGGCATTAAACCTAGCGCGCAGAAGTGCAATTTCCTGATGCAACCAGTACAAACATTGCTGCTCCACCCAACCGTGCAAAAGCAGGATCCTTTGGCACCAAAAAATGACCGGACAAGTACAAATGCAAACACACAGCAACTGTCCAACTTGTTCAACAGCAAACAAATGGATTTGTGCCCGACAGAAATGGCATCCCAAATGTGTTAATGCTATTGTTGCAACAGTAAATCCACAACTTATTTTTGAAATGTGGTAACACAGACACAATTCAGGACTAGGAAGAATAAAAGAGCAAAAACAAAATAAGAGACAGTAAAATCCATGTACTAATGGCACAAACATTCTAATTGTTGGTAGCTATTATCCACAGTTATATAACCATGGGGTTGAGAGAATAATGCAGGATTATTTACGAGGGGTAAAAGTAGCAATGGTTGCTGTGTACCAGGAAGTCCAGTTCAAAAAATGTTCTCCCCCGAGGCTTACTGAAGTAACCCATTACAGCACATACAATAAAATATTCATATGTGATCGTGATGGCCTATTTACAGCCGCACCACACCTTCACCATTTCAGCCATCTTACAGTACAGCTAAGTGGGTAGAGAACATTTGGGCCTCATCTACCACAATAAGACACTCTGTTACCATCTGTTTGGAAATCTGTAGTTAGTTTAAGCCACAGTAGATGCACAGCTACAACACTGGTATGATGAATATGCGCCCCTGTATCTGCTGGACAACCAGCATGTGCAGAGATTAAAAGTGAGGCTGAGATATTCATTAATTTTTCTTTTAAGTGACAGGTCAATTCCTACCTTCATAAAGGTGGTAAATTCTAAGGTTAACATTCAAATTATGGCTTATTATATCAATAAAGTTGAAATAATTAGAGAGGAAAATAATGACATTCTAATAAAAAATAATATTTCCGCATATAAGTAGAATAAACATATCAGAATAAAGCATCACTTTTTTATGAAATGAAGCACTATTATGATTCTGGGGTGTAAGTAGGTTGTCTTTTCATAATATCCCCATCATGAGATTCACCTGTGGTCGCAAACTGTCAACTCACATCTGCTCATTCATCTGTTTGAGTCAAAGTCTATCCTCTCAGCTGTTACTGTAGGCTGCCACCGAGCACAGATTTGGGGCATGTGTGGGCATGGATGAAATTATCTTCATTAACTGGAACAGTGCTCCAATATGCTAATGGCGTCTTCTTAATCACAAACGCATGTTGACTGCACAAAAAGATTTTGACGGTATCGACAAACTGAATAACTGAAGCTGGAAACATTTCAAGCATTATTAGCAGCAAAAGTGGGACCATTAGAGATTTTGAGGTGAACAATATGTGTGGTGAACAATCACAGTCAGCAGGCACTTGAGTAACACCGAGATTGAACCTGCTTGTCAAATTGCAGCTCTGCAGTTTTGCTTCTCGACTCTTTGCAGCGTAACACCTCTCCTGAGCTCTGTTTATAAGCAGTGACACTCTCCACCAGCTTTTCATGACTCCTTGGAGACCCTTATTTGCTATGCAAGTGTAGCAGAGCAGCAAGTTCAGCCTCCAATGATTCCGCACGATATGAAGTGAGGTGCCCTCCTTTCTTTTGTATGAGCAGGTGTTATTCAAACTAAGACTAGCTTGTCAGGACCTATAATAAGATGACAATAAGAGTGTTGACAGAGTGCTGGATTACAAATGGCTATTTATAGACAAGACAAAGTTATTCACACCATCAACGACAGAACAGAGGAACACAAACACTTTAATCTCTACCAAAGGGTCCGGTTATGTTCCTCAGACAGCAAACAAACATTTATTCCATCACACAAATGCAAGAGTTTGTCCAAACAGCACCTTATAGCACATTAAAATCTTCCAGCTCTATTCAGTATTGAAGCTACAGTAAAGGATAAGAGCTTCTCGGGGAGCCAGACAGCCATTCTTCTTCTAAATTTGCATATCCTACTGAGACAAGCTTGGCTTCAGATTCAAAAGGACAGAAAAAGAAACAAACACATACAAAAGCAAAGCTCATTCACCAAGCTTTTGTATTTGAATAATCCAAGGCTCTCTGTCTCAAATATTTTGCTATGGCAATGCACGTAGGCATCCATATTTAATGTACAGTAACAGAACTATTTTATGGCTGGTATGGTTGATAATGTGAATGAATGGAGAGATTAAGACATGACCAATTTAGTAACATACTGTAGGACTGCAGCATCGTGGCTGATTCTGTTCTAATTGAAAGAAATTGAGCCAAGAGGTGTTTTTGCTGACTGATTCATTCCTAGGCTCTAATGCTCTTAAAAAGAGCTTGCAGAGTTGCATGTTGTCGCTATCATGGCAGTGATGCACTGGTGCTGATCCCTGAATAAGATTTCATCCCCTGCTCCACGGATTAGAGTGGTGAAAAGATTCAGCTGTAACATATTATCTTCTCCACATGTGAAAAAACATGGAGAGGAAGCCATGGTTTTGAGACTGTGATATGTCTGTTACAGTCTTACACTGCTCTTCTCTCACACACACACACACACACACACTCTCAAATTTCAAGGTCTGTTGTAACAAATGAAAGCACCGGGAGGAAAGAGTCAAGAGCAATGACACACAGGGCTTACTTACTTCAGTCAAGTTTTGAGACTGAGTAAGCTTTCCTCCATCGTCTCTGCTTTCTCACACTGTCAACTGGAGCTGACAGAACAAAACAGTATTGTGGCACCTGATATCCCTCCACACACTGTTCCCTAGCTCCATCTAATAATAGTATGAGTTGGAGATGGCCACCTGACTATATTCTGCATTGTCATCTACATTTTCCAGACTTTGAGACAAAATTACCTAAAATATTTTTAAAAAATCATCATCCATCATCAAATTTTTTAAGGATGATGGATCCTCATATTTACCATGCTTGGTTGTACCAATGACTGTATATAAAGATGCACAACGTGTTTAATCTGTGACTTCATTTGGAGCCAAAGTCTGTGTGGTAGCGATCTCCACGGTAACGAGTTCCTAATACCAATCCCAAGCAGTGCTATCGATCGTGAGCACACTGATTGGCACACACAGCTGTCAATCATGACTTGAAACCCCCTTAATAAAGCATCAAATAACTAATTTAAACTTTTAACAAAAATGACCAATTGAAAATACAATTTATTTGATGTGCACTTTGATCTTTTAGTTTGGCCAATTTCCATTGGCTAACATGGAGGGTAGTTTATGATCTATACTGCAGTCAGCCACCAGGGGGCAGTTGAGATTATTTTGGCTTTACTTTCATGTTGTCCATCTTTCTTATACAGTCAGCAAATAATTTTCCTCCATAGAGATATAATTAACTCCTCAGGAAATTTTCAATATAATTAAATCACCTATAAACCCACAGAGGGGGGCAGTAATGCGCCTTAAATGCTCGTTGCCACCCGCCATTATTCAGTAGTAGTAGTAGTAGTTGTTTAAGAGGATGAGACCAGCCACCAGGCTAATGCACGTGGTAATGTTATAACTACAACAACATTCAACATGCTCATAAAGTTATTTTTAGTATGACTGTCTTGACCACAAATAACAGCGCTGGGCTACCCAATGAAAGAATTTGCCAAATAATGTTAGCTACAGTAGCTGTAGCCTATGGCTAGTCGACTCGCCTAATGCCAATGGTAAGTCAGCAAGTTAACGTGACTGACTGCGGCTATTTCATTAACATAAAATGAAATAACATGACTGAACTTAAAAAAAAAAAAAATCATCTGTAATGAATGATCCTATGCTACTTTACAATGTCAACAAAGTCCGTCTTTTATTATTGTTGTTACTGAGAAGCTACAGAAATTAACAGTGTGCCACAACTGACCACAGTTGAGTTTTTCTTGTTTACTTTGTCAGCTAAAACACCTAGAAAATGTTTTAAACTGTTTGTACACAGGGTTTGACATGTTGCTAACCAGAATTAACTTTTTTTTGGTCTATTAGTTGTTAAATGACATTAATTTGACTATAAATTTATTGAATCCACCTCAGATCTGTGAAATATTTTACTGTCTGGCAAGTGTTTGTCAAGTTCTGACAATAAATGAGAAATTAAAGCACAACTAACCGTATAGTTTCCTTAACTTCACTTCCCTATGTGTAACCACAACAATAATTAGACTGGCCCTTCCTCCCTATAAACTGTATATAGTGATTATTACTACTGTTATAAATACCCATCAAAACACTTTACACCTGAGCATATAGGAATTCAGTGTACGCTGTTGGACATTTTAAAAGAAGGAGCAGATTTCTCTAATGACAACAGTGAATCAAGGTTTCATTGTGAAAAGCAGTGACAAGCTTCCCTTGTACATCATTAATTTAATATTCAACAAAAATATATTTTAAAATCCATCACTGATGCAGCCTTTGAAAGAGGTGACAACACTCCACTTTCTTGATGTCCTTACTTTTCAAGTACCGCTGTTTCGAAACCGTGACACCGCTGACTATGTGAGTCAGGTGCCAAACATCACTCTCCTGTCATGTCTGAAAAAAGCTGTAGGAAACATTTACATAAAAGTCACCTACGTCTTCATGACCAAATGTAATCATCTTTAACAGATGAAGCACGCAATGTTTTGTGGCAACGTGTGGGACTGTACTGTTGATTCTCACACCTTCTTGGGTATTACATGTAGGTAATGGTGAGGTGGTTCATTAAGCTGAGCTGGTGGTGTAGCAGTAACGTTTCCTCAGCTGAGTGGTCTGAGTAGAGGGCTCTGATGGCTTCACACACTGCACAGCTGGAGGCAAGCGGTCAGGCAAAGGCAATTTTCAACAGTCCTGTGCTGTCGGTTGCCTGACCTGTCATCTGAGCAGAAACAGGTGAAGCCATTCTTTGTCACCCCCTCTACACTTCCTCAAGTGTGCTTAACTGCAGTTATATGGATATTGCAGTGTTGCTCAGTCACAGAGGTGAGGTCAATAGTGCGAACAAAGAATTTGCAATGGAATTAGTGGTGGCTACTTAGTGGTAGAATTAATGTACTGGGCACCAGCATTCATTTACAGGATGAAAGAGCAGATGAAAATGACATTATGATGGTTTTGGACCTTAGCACAAACTGTTTCTCTACACAGGAGGGGCAGGCAAGACATGATTTTCACACTGATATGAGCCTAGAAATGTACTCACAAGAATGTCACTGAGATCTCTATACGTCTGGACTTACCCTGCCTTTCTCCTCAAATTAGCTTTTCACCTTTAATTATCCAGTGTCTGGCGTGGCACGGAGTCAAGACAATGTTGCACACACCCATTAACACAAAAAACCTGTTTGGAGAAAACAAATGCCTTCTGCTTCCCTTTTTGAAGTTCGTTTAACAATGTCCTCGAGCCACCATTTTCCAATGTGTGAGGAAGTGCCGGCAAACAAGACATCCATCAAATTGACAGACAAAACAAATTACAAGGCAAACAGAACCTTAATGTGTCACCACAGCTAATGGTGTCAAGGCTGGTTGGCAGTAGACCCAGACACTCGCATGCTGCTGCTGTCACACTCATATGGCCTTGCTCTTCAGCTCACAAAACGCCCAACTGAAGAGGAGAGAGGGATGACTTCTGGATAACACTCAGGTATTAACGCCCAACACACTATTAACAATGCATCAAACCTAGATTTGTAAAAGTCCATTAGACCACAGCAAGTCAGAACAAGAGGCTTTCATGCAGGTATGATCTATCTGTACCGTGGCTTGTGCTCACAAGTGAGATTATTCTTTAAATGAATGATGCAGTCTTCCTAAAGCCAATAAAAGTGTAATTACATGCCTTGGGCCTTGGTGACAAAGCCTGTGCTTGTGACAGCTATCTGGAAATGAGGAAGAAAGGATTACCTTCACTTTTCATCTAGCTTTAGCATGATCATCTCTCCACAGGGGTCACCTTGGATGAAATGCCACAATTTTACCAGTCATTAAACTCTTAATCCAGCCTCAGTGTGCAAACTTCCATCTCATCTTTCAAAGCATCCATGGCCTTATATCACTTCATACTGCCATTGCATCATGGGCACCCATTATGACAGAACGCAAAGGTGAGACACCTCTGCAGGAACAGTTATGACACATGAAACCACAGATTGAAGTTCACAGTGATTCAACATTTTCTCATTTCATATATTTTATAGATTTAAGGAGAAAATTATCCTTGTCAGGTAAAGCAATATCCTGAGACTGACTTTGTATTAAGCTCATTGCCTTTAGGTTAATATTCTACAAGTTATTTTGGTCTCAGCAGGAAATCGTGCTCTTGAACCTTTGCGGGGCATCAGCTGGAAGACTGCGGAGACCACTTGTTAATATTCTTCTCGCTGTATTTGCAAAGCAGAGCCATTACATATTCAGAGATAGGGAGATATTTTTCATGGCAGCCAAACTGAGCATGATAAATTGGACAATAAACACCCTAATCCAGCAACACAAAAGTGCACAGAGGCATAATGCTGCACTAAATATGACTTTACAACGACAACCTGCAAAGCAGCACTGCCAGTCACAGGGGCACAGTGCTCACAGGGAATATCATGGTCACACTCACAAGCAGGTGTTTATTATACAATCCCTTGTTTTTGTAATTGAAATTTATATGGCGTAACAGCTGAGTATAAGCCCAAACAGTTGGGTTTCTTACTGTGACAAACATGATGAAGGACTCTCCTTCACCCAACCTGCCATTCACCATTACACTTTTTGACAAGACGTGTCTACAGTGCAAAAGTTGGTTTTTCAGGAGTTAAAAAAAAACCATCTCTCACCTCTACATAGTCTGACCACAGAAACCACTGTTGCCTTTTTCCCAGCTCTTTCTGTATTTGTAAAGTCGCACAACATTGTTTCTCTAGCTGATGAATGTTAGACTTGCAGCTTCCTTTAAGACCTTTTCACCTAATTTAAGCACTCCCTTCCAGAAAAGCCCAGTCCTCCCTGATAAGTCATGCCTTTCTGGGTCTTCCATATGCCTGTCTCTGTTCTGTCACTGTTGCTGTGTAATGACTTATGGAGAAGAGCAACACTTTTTACGGTGAAAAATCACCAATAACTAATAAAACTCCTAAACCCAACCAGACATGTTCCAACTGAATCATGATCTGAAATCTGGGAGAGATTTACAACATCAGCAACCAAGTTTACATGTTTCCTTGACTTTAGCATGTAGCTTCATATAGCAGTGTAGGTTATGTGATGTAAACACTTGCAGTAGTGTGCATGGAGTGGATGACCATATAAAGAAATCCAGCAAAAACTATAGTAGCCTAGTGGGTCAAGAAAAACACGCTGCTAACGTTACAATAAACATCGATGAAAATGAAACTGGCTGCACACACGCATGAGCACAGAGCCTCCAGCTTTTGAATTCAACCCAAATCAGTGAGGTAAGCTTGCTGGTATCAATGTTAACATTACCAATTAGCTAACTGTTTGATTTTAACATTAAAGTTAAGTTACACTTGCATTCACAGTGAGTGAGCCGACGTTATCTTTATGTTAATTATGAGGAGTCAAAATTCCGCAACAAATCATGTCACCAACATTAACCACTTACTAACTTATAGACTCCTCTTCATCCCCTGTGGGAGATGAGGCTAAAATGAGATCTGTCCATCGTATTTTGTCCTTGGCTTCCATGACAGCTGCATCTTATTGGGGAAAACCATGTATTTAAGTAAGTTGCACATACTGTAAGTAAAAATGTAGTTGGCTAGCTAACGGTAGCCTTCTTAATTTTGAATGTGCAATGTCAATCTTTGATGTTATAACAAGGAAGAGAGGGGAAGAGAGAAAGAGATGGAGAAAAAGTGGGAGATTATTCATATCTCAATTGCATAAGCTATTCTTATTTGTTTGATTAGCCGACCTGCTCAAGTCCTGTTCTTTTCATTATTTTGTTCTGGCCTGCCAGAACATAATTTGTTCTTTGAGTAATTTATTAACCAGGTACTTTTTAACTTTTATTTGAGTAGTCAAAGGGTCATTTTCACTTTTACTTGCATCTTTTTTAATGGGAGTACTAGATTTTCAGTACTCTACCCACCACTGTATAAGACACAAAATATGGAAAAGCATTATAGATCCCCTATAAGCAAATATTCCCAGGTCTACTTTTCCCTTAAGATCCAAGCTTATGGTTTCAAAGGATTTTCAACAAATAGGCCGCTACAAGACATGAAGCTCTGTGAATACAATTAATTAACAAATCTGGAATTACCGGTAGGTCTGACTTGAAGCAGCAACTCACCAGTGGTGCCCCCATGGCCATAAAATTGCCGGTCCCCCCTCTGGCCATTGGCCAAAATCATTCAAGGCTGATAAACTGTCTTTAAGAGGCTGTGGCATGCTCATTTTTTTAAACTGGCGCAAGGATGGTAGTATGTTGTAAAACTACAAAACCCAAGGCAATCATCTCTACTAACCATGTGGTATATAATTCAACGGCATGAGCAAACTCCATTTATGGTTTTTGATTTTGGTGTGCCACCCCAAGATTTTCAGTGGCCCCATTTGGCCACCCCTCAGAAAAATTTCTGGCGACCCCACTGCAACTCATGTTCATAGCCCCTTTCACAAAGATATCATGCTATATGGCGGCTACAAAGTCCCTTCTTTATGCCGCCTTTGGATTTTAAACATAATCAGACAGCATGCCGTCATCATGGAAGAAAAAGAGGCGTGATGGAAATGACATGTAAAACAGCATCAACCTCTATTGTGACAGATAAATTATACGTCAGCAACCCTTTCTAAACAATAACAATAGTATTAACATGGCAGTAACAATAATTTACTGTGCCTATTGTATGGCCGCTGATCTCATCCTCTGTTCAGGGGGTAAGGAGCTCCCAAACCTCTATGTTTTCCCAATTTGCACACATTTTCTGAGACTGTTCTTCTTCTTTGAGCTAGCTGCTAACTTCTATTAGCTAATTCTTAAATCTCCTGCGATGGATTGCACGCATAACAAATCATCAAAATGTCACACCCGTGCTGCCCATGAACCCGTTGGACTGGCTGTCCCTGTAATACAGAGCTTATTTCAGCACTGTTAACACCTCCGATGCTGCCTTCAAGGCAAGACAACTCTGTCCCCCCATTCTGAGACCGTACCATTTATACAGAACGGGAAGGCAGAATACCAGTGTCAAATTCCCACCTTGAAGACGCAGTGTAAAAGGGGCTCATGAAACTACTTCATGCATCTGCTCTTTAAGCGTGAGGGACAGGCATACTTGAGAAAAACGGAAAATTGGGCTGCTGGAGTTCACTGCTGGTGGTAACTCAATAATGGCAACTCGCTGATAATATGGTCATATTTAAACATGACCGATAAAGCAGCTGTGATTTTAATCAATCAATCTCGGTAATGAGAACAGGAAGTTAATCCATTGTTATGCATTATTCGTCAGTAAATTAAGGTCTTTGGGGTTAATTAACTAGTGGGCTAAGGACAATGTTAATAATGCAGCACTAATATAGGGCAGGTAATAACACACTTGAGAATGTCCTTCTCAACTCCAGCTTTCAGTTCTTCTCCAAGTAGAGCAGCAGTTATATCCCGACAGTTCTGTTTCTCGACAGTGTCTTCTTCACATTACCACTGCTTCAGGCAGCTCTGCATTAGAGTGCACATTGTTATGATGGCACTTCTTTCTTTGCCTTCACAAAAAGGTATAGACCGACTTATATCAGAAATATCTTTTCCATCCTGAAATAAGTAGAACAGCAATTTACATTTTATTGAAATGTAATGAATGACAGCCCCTTTTGATCATGAGATAAAAGCTTAATCACCTAAAACCAAAACCCAACACCTCTAACCAATTCATTTCCTCATCACTGTCTGGGTGGAACAATTCCTATTACTTTGAAATGAACAAAAAGGATGACAACATAATTAGTCATCAGTATAATTACTTTGCTGATGACTATTTCAAAAGCAAAAAGAAAAGGAAATTAATTCCAAATGTTTCAGTCCTACTTTAAGTTTAGCTGCTACAAATACACTTTATCTAATATGTGGCCTAGGAGTCTGTGTGTTTGTACCCCTGCTGAACTGTGTACGCCCAACTTGCCAGTTGACTCGTCAGCTTCGACCTAAAACAAAGTCTAAAAAAACAACTTATGATGTTTACGTCTACAACATGAAAGAGCTTAACCACAAATATCATCATGAAAGCACAGAGAATGATGGGCTAACATTAATGATTAAAAACTGATTATATGGTCATAATTTTACTGGTCAATATTTCACCAAAAACATTTTATCAAATGTTTTAGTCCACAGCGTTAAAGTCATGTGCACTGTATGCCTGATCATCAACCCTAACTTTCTTCCATACCATACCATACCATACATGATTACGCTATGTTAAGTTAAAGAAGAAAGTACAACTTCATTTTACTTAACAGCACTAGACCGCACCCAGAAGACACTTTTTAATTTTTTTTTTTGCCATTTTGGTGACATCTTTGTGAGGGCAAGAGAGGAGATCTGGATAAGGTGCATGCTAATGCAAAATGTAAAGGGGGCCTTTGTGGACACCCTAATCTGGCAGTGAAAATCCCTCGCTTCATATAAATGCTGCACTGACATATTTCCCACAAAGCCAGAGCTTCTTGCTGCATCTCCTGGGGTTCAAAATGACATTCAGCATCTGGTTGGACATATTTACTACTGCATGGGCGAGAGGCAAAATGTATTCCCCTTTACTTTCCATGGACCCACATCTGACCTAACACACTGCCTACAGCTTCTTTAAAGAACTATACTGGTGCGTTCCCTGATGATTTGTTATCACTGGAGGTTATTCTTGTGTATAACAAACTTGGTGTGCATATGTGCACATGGAGTATGCCTTGGAGAATAAAACTTAAATGGGAGATTACTGTACGTTACCATCTGACCAAAGCATAGTGCTGTGGTTTTTATTGAGCGTTTGCATCAGTTTAACGCTGTCAAACTATAAGCCATTGTCTATAAAAGACAGGGACAATCTCACTTAATGACAGGAAGTCCGAATAATGCCAGTATTTTCCTTTAAGCCATATCCCTGCATTAGACTGTTCCTGTTTTTTAATGTGCACCTCCATCCAGCACAGACGGCCTTATCTGCATCCCAGCTCTGTGCTGGCACAGGAAGAGGCTGTTGCTTGACACACAATATTGGACAAGACAGTAACATGGAACATTTAGAGGAGGATGGAGAGGGTACCGTCGCACAAGGCTTGCCAGCTGTGATAATGATGTATAATTTAATTGAAGGCTGTGCTTCTATCCTCCATAGAACTCAAACTGCTCTTCTCTTGTCAATGCATTATTCAGGCTAATGGTGACCCTGAAATAGAAAAAAGCTTCTTATCTCTTTAAAGTTTTATTGCAGAGAGCAAAGAGAGGTAAGGAGGTATATCAAAAGAAAGTGACTAAGAGTGAGGCGGAGAGTCACAGATAAAAAAAAAAAAAAGCTCACTGAGATATAGTTCTGTCTGCTGACATGCTTTGTGAAGGATTGCCGTTTCTGACCATGACAGCGTCATCTTCCTGGCAACAGCAGAAAAATTCAATTGGGCAGAGACTTGGTGATGTTACTCTATCTTTAGCTGCTGACATTTCCAAGGAAATAATAAAGATTTCCCAAAAAGCAAATGCCTTGGATAGAAAGTTCAGGAAGACACTTTACACACTCTCCTCTGTAGTCTACCTCTGTCCTTCTGCTGCATTACAAATATTTACATGAAAAATTTAAACAACAAAACTTGTATCCCATCCTCATCATCAGCATGACCACCATCATCATCTCTAGTGAGCAAATGAAAAAGAGAATCAAGAGGGAAAGATAAGGAGCGCGGTAAAGCACCCATGCATACATTATTATACGTGGAGCATCTTCACATGTGAACAAGCGGATATTCCTAACTTGGTTGCAGCCAAGTCGGGGAATGACAGGGTGAAAGGGTCCTGGGCAGTAAAACGCACCCACTTCAATACATCACATTAAGTTGTCATATTTACAGTCTGAAATTCACCCATAAAACACTGTTATTGTAAAGTCTAATTTCCGCTGCAATTAGAAATCAGCTTCATTACAGGACGTGTGACTGGAATGTGGCAATTAAGCTGTGCTGTATGGCAAGTGGGCTGGGGGCTGGAGTGGTGAGGAGAAGGAAGGGCAATACCCAGTGATGGCACTTTACCAATTTACTGAATCAGTTATTTCACTGCCTCAGCCTGTAATTGCCCACAATAACTAATCTTTCTTCAGATTAACTTTTTTTTTAACCTTATGATAAATCCCTAATTAGGAAGATTAGGAAAGCTAGGTGTTAGAAGTTATTTATATATTTAGCTGTATAATACCAAGATTATTTAACCTGATAATAGTGTTGACTTGTTATTATTGTTATCATTGAGAACTATCAAAGGTAAAATGAGTTTTAACAAATAACACAAATATTATTACTGATAACTAACAAATAACATTTTACAGACCATGTTGTAATAGGAATAGGAATTACAGACTTTTGAAGACTTAAAGAAACTAAGTTGTAAAGTGATTTTACATTTTGTGACTCACCTTGTTTAATGATCCGTATGGCAGTTATTTACATTCAGTTACCCTTAGGTTGTCTGGCTTTAAAACAAACTTTACATTGGAATTAGTGAAGATCATGGAAGGTAAACAAATTGAGGCTTTATAGTTCAATTTCAACCTGACGAGTAAAATCAACTTCCGTATTTCTAAGAGTGATTTTTCTCATTTATCTACAGGGCTGGGGGTCATTTAGAAAAGTAAAATACCTGTGCTATTACTTCAGTTGATATAATCCTTCCGCATTTACTGCATTTATTTTCATCAGATGCCACAGGTGTATAGTACAGCCGTGCTTTCAAACATTTGGCATCTCAACATGCTTAAGTGCCAACTCTGTGGTGAAGTTGAGCTCATTGTATTTGTGTATTTGAGGGACTGTATGGGTTGTAGCTGTGGTAGTGGGCCAATCGCATTAAATAGAAGAATGCTTGCAGTGACTGACTGAAAGTACAACTATACAAATGTTATTTTTTTCTAGATCTGGGCACAAAAAGGACTGAATGCAGGTATTGTTTGAATAGAGAAGTTTGATAATGCTTGGCAGAGGGTTACTTCAGCCGATACCTTGAAGGTACTGAGTACTGATACCCAGGCTTTGTCCTTGTTTGTCCACTGTTTTTAGGTGAATTTAAAAAACAAAACAAAAAAAACACACACAGCAAAACTACAGCTTTTATGAACTCAGGAGACCTTGTGTTGCCAATTGAACATTGTTGTGCTCAGAGTTATTGTGCTGAACTGACCTTCAAAATGGTAACATCAATAAAAAGAGGGGTAAGACAAGCACCATTCAGAGCTCAAGGGTTACACAATAATTTGATGTGAGGTTATTCAAACAGACATAGAGAGTCGTAGTTCGGAGACCTAAGAGCAACCAATTGGTGTGTTATCCTTGTCCATGAAAGCTTTTGACATGTCACAGTCAGAAAAGCACAGGTGTAAACAAAAAAAGAAATGACGTCTGAATTCCATTTAGCTGCTTCAGTTTCAGGGTCTTCATATTGTGTGTGCTGGCTCACTGTCACAGCTTACTGGGACACAAGAACACAGCAATTAATATGCTTTTCTTATGGCACATCAAAATGTCTGCTGTGAAAAGGACTTTAACCCCAGTGTTCTATTATGATTGGATGAGTCACAAACCAACACCACTAGTAAACTGCTGCCTAATATCTAGAAATATAAGAAATATATATTGTTTAGAGGAATACTTAATGATATGTTAATGCTATGGTAATTATGCTTTCAGAATTCCCAACATTTGTATGCGTGTCTCTTTAACATAGATATATGTTGCATATTATGATTTTTTTTTATTCCTTATAGTAAGACAGAGCAATGCTGTAGCAAAGTCACACATTTTCTTAGCACTGTATTCGATGTGATAACAGCCCCTGATTCTCTAAATTGGGCAGCATTAACATATACCTACTGTTGACTCAATCCTGTTACCAGTGTATCTGTAATCTCGCCCACACTTTTCAGCTTGTACACTTTACATTTATCTCTAACAAGGCGTAGGCGAACAGAATTAAGAGAAGTACATTCGAGAAACTGATTCTTCTCAACTAGCAGTGGCATACAGCTTAATGATCTAATTGGATTGAACGAGGAAACAGCAGGCACATTTTCTGCCTCTCCAGCCTTTTTTTTCCGTCATGATTGAGTAATTATGAGGGAGCAAACTCTACTTCATTATAGATGTATTTGCTGGCTGTCTTGTAAACATTTTGTTTATAAAAAGTCATGTGTTTGGCAGAACCGAAAATGCGGCCTACATTTTTACATTAGCATACATGGGATGCTAAAAACGGTTGTCTCAGTTCTAACGAGTGAAACCAAACCGAGTCACAGTATGTCAGCAAAACATCACAGGAACAGATAGTGAGTGATTTTCCCCTTGCTCTGTGACAGCCATCACTGTGTTCCCTGCCCCAAGACACAAGTCAAAACATATTAATTGAAAGTAATGACAGTGATTTAATTTTTCTGTCAGGCTGATGCCTAATTTTCCCCCCATTAGTTTGTATAATATTTCTATCCCCGCAGCCAGTTCTGCCTTCCTGCTAGGACAGGGCATGAGTGGCATGTCGGAGGGTTGGGGATGATATCCATTAATAGTAATTCTACATAAAGAGAAGACTGGCTTGTAAAACACTACATCAAAATCTTTACCCTAGCAGCAGAAATAAATAAATAAAAGGCTAAATTAAGAAAAAGCTGCTAAGGCACTGATCAAATTAGGTAAAAACATGACAGAATAAAAGTATGCATACACAGCAGTGGCGATACCAGCTATGAATATCAAGCTTAAAAGAATTTTTACAGTTTATTTAAACTTGGGTCTCAGTCTCAGTTGCTAAAAATGCTGCAACATTGCTCAACAAGTCTATCTGGGCAACAACCACGAGCAGCCAGTAAGACAACGGTTTAGCCATATTATCTACTTAATTGAAAGGTAAAGGTGAAAGTGAGCACACATGTAATGTACGAAGGGGGGGGGGGGTATCTTCTCAAGGATCTGTCTGAAAGACGAAGAGTCAATCGTGGCGATACACAACATTTCAACCTCCACAGATTCAGCCACAAGCTTCATTACTCCTTGTAGCCTGGAGCTGTCCACAATTAAAATCCAGTTTTGCTGTTCAGCTGGTGTAAGGCTTCAGCCATCCTCCACAGCCGAGGAGGGTTCAACTTTGATGACTTCATGTGGTGTTGTTAGCCAAAGACTTTCAGGAGGTTTTAGGTTGTGTTTTTCCTCAGTGGAAAGACTCTCAGTAGCACTATGTTGAACAACAATGCTCTTGCCATGTGTCCTCCAGACAAACTCAAGGTAAAGGGAATATTTCCAGCTGCTGAATGTCAGTGTTTCCATCTCATGAGTTAGCTTGCTGCTTTGTGACCACAGATTGTAAGAAACAGTGGAAGTAGCTACCTTGACTTCACCCACTGATTTGTCAACTCCCTTTTTAAAGCCTTGAGTTCAAATTTTGGATGTTGCCATTGTGGATTTTATTGAGCCATAAGTGACCATATTTGGCAGTGGAGCTGATACACTGTAGCGACAGCCTTTCAGACAGCCTCTCAGAGAGCCTCTGTAGTTGATTGTTGGATTTCAGATCAGTAGGTGGTTGACAACAAAAATAAATAAACTTATAACTATTAGGGTAAAAAGTAATATTAATGCTTTAACATGTAACGTGTAATGTGTTACTGCCTTGGAGTCTGTTTAAAACCTGTATGATCATCCAACTGCTTGTGCTTCTCGCCATGTTTGACTTGTTTTTAGTGATGTCTCAGCACCTACTTTGCGAGTACAAATTAAAGGCATTACTGCTTAACAATATAAGTCTATCAAAATTAGGGTGGTCACTATTTAAATTGGGTTGAAATGTTGTTTTTGAATTATTTATATCACTTGTAATAAGAGTTGCAAATTCAATTAGAATGAAAGCAACCTGAACGCTTTATGTTTGCTTTATTATTTCTCGTGGTCAGAGCAGCCCTGAATAGCACTCACTAATTGCGCTGTAATGGAGTATGTGCAAACGCAGTGATGGAGTAAGCAATTTGGGCTGTTGATCTGTAGCAGGCTCCAGTATTCCTGTGCGAGTAGGAAGTGGTAATATTAATTCCTTCCCTCCTCTCCTGCTCTATAAATCTGATACTCTCTCACTCCCATCCCAGACAGTCAGATACACTCAGCTGTGGGAGATAGAGGAATGTGAGCAGTATTTCTGTAATAGGTGTTGGTCACTCCTCTTTATCATTACTCTTTCACTGGCTGCCTCAGCAGGCCACTGTTTAGTAAATCAGTTGTTGAGAACATTGCAAAAAATGACCCTGTTTCCAAACCTGGGCTCGTTCACATATCATTTGTCTTCAGAGCTCTGTGCGTACACAGCCAGGCTTCTCTCCACCTGGTACTGTCTTCACATTACCATTTATTGTAGTTTGGTGGGATCGTAATACATCCAATTGGATTTCCCCCCTATTGCCAGGC
Organism: Epinephelus moara; assembly: GCF_006386435.1. Classification (NCBI taxonomy): domain Eukaryota; kingdom Metazoa; phylum Chordata; class Actinopteri; order Perciformes; family Serranidae; genus Epinephelus; species Epinephelus moara. Next base: position 29,242,940 of record NC_065507.1, read on the forward strand.
TTACTTCAATCTCTGCTGCCCCTGATCTGGGCGCCTGTGTGATATTAGTTATGGAGGCTCTCTCTGCAGGGTGGTATGAGAATATAAAGGAACAGTAATTTTCTGGATTCTGGGCGTCGTCAGACATCATGCATAGAAAGTAAGTAAGTGGGTTGTTTCTGGATCACAAGACCTTCAGAACTAGTGCTCCACTCTCTAGAGATGGGATAACAATAAATAATATTCTGTCGCAACCTTCACCATACCACAGCTGGTACACCTGGTGTTAATCCACTGACTACCCACAGTCAGCGTACGTCAGGCTGTGCAAGGATGGCTCAAAGTCAAAGTGAAACACAGTTTGGTCCCAGAAAATCATAAATATACAAGAAGCCTATCTATACAATCTTATAAAATGTTATTTCTTCTCCTCTGTCCCACTGTGTGACACGATAGCATGCCAAGAGATTAGACGTCTCAGGGGTCATAGTGGGAAAATACCTTTTTAGTATGTCATTCATTTCTGTATTGCCCCTTAGTATTTTTATATGAACTGGTTTGGTTTTCAGCCTCGACCATTAAAGAAATTCACTGCTGAAAGGATGGTCTCTTCATAAAACTGGGATGTCTACGCAGTAGAAAGATGCAAATACTTTTGAAACTGGTGCTACATGAACAGAGAAAACAGAGGAAAAGGGCTGTGGCTTTTGCTTTGCACTGCACTACACCATACCAATAAACGCTCCTGCTGGTGGGTGACATATGCAAGCCAGGCCATGGTGGCTGGATGCTAAAAAACTATCTGGAATTACAATAAGCGAATATATATTTCTGAAGACATTTTAGTTGACAGACAGACAACACAGTGACAGAATCTTGGTTTATATCGGATCAACACTGCTTAACATTTGACCTGAGACCTGGTCTCTCAATCCGCTTTGCTCTTTTGCTCCACTCATGTACTTGAATGATCATATTACCTGAGTAAGGAAGTTGTTCTTCAGCCTCCAGTGTGTTCATGGGAAAAGCCATGGACACTACAAAGATTTGTTGTATTTTATTGCTCAGAGCATTTAACGTCCCAGTGAAGATTCTTTTTGCTACCAAAGTATGGTGAAACAATTTGAAGCTTTATATTACAAAGTTATTTTGTTCCAAACGGGTTTCTGCACAACTACACCACCTAAAACCATTAAAATATTGATTTACTTTTGTTAGCAAGGTTAATGCTGACAAATAACTTATCATACTATTTCTGGGTCAATCTACGTGAACAACAACTAACAGTTACAAACCTAATATCTTATTACAAACTACATGTGAATATGCATCATGTGAATTAATAAAAAGTTTCTTAACATCACCCAAACACTTACTTTTGCCTGTCATGTTTCTGCATAATATGATGTCAGCTCGTCAAGACGCTGTTACAACTTGAGGGGGTGTTAATGTGGATTTTTCCAGTGTGGAACTCATTTTTCAATTATTCTGACACTGCATGAGTGCAGGGTTTGTGTCTGTGGTGGTGGTAAAAAAAAAATTATGGCGAAAACGTAGTTTCTTCCAACACTAAAATTAAGATAAAAATATTCACAAACGAAAAAACACTAATGGTCGGTGATAAGTAGTGTTTAACTTTTGATTGAACACTAAATTAAAACCCTCAGCGCACACTGCAGCACAATCAAACAGATGCGCAACTCAGAGCATCAGAAGTGTCTCTGACACCAGACTCAGAGCAGACTGGTTGAACTGGAAAATGCATATTAGGCCTACTAGTTACTACTTATGTTTTTCAAGTGATTTCCCAAATTTGTTGTTGAGTTGTGATATGCCAATTGCTTTTGGCAAATCTGGCACTCTACTTTCTGGGGGTTGTTGGGGCATATTTTAAAGTGCAACCACACATCTGATGACCTCTTGGACATGTCTGCCAGCTCTGAGTGCACTCATTGTCAGTATAGTTAGTGTTGCGTTTAAGGCCTCCCCCAAAAAAAGACAGGAAATAAAGCGCTGAAGCTTCAAATTTTTTTTTTTCACATTCGAATCCCGTGCCATCAAACGAAGCTTCGAAGCTTCGAATTTTTTGGGGCAGCCCTAAACAGCACAACACAAGAATCAGCCTGTTGAGGTTTGATAAATTTCTCGGGATGTTGTGATATTTTTTCCACCAGGTCAAATTGTCACCATTGGAGTCTATAATGACTGACATAAATTCAGCTTGACCAGACCTGGTGTTCATTGAAGGACAGAGCAAAATACAAACTTTCCAGCGCCCCACAGAGGGTGGGAGTGTTTGACATTCCAAAGATTGATTTTGGGTGGATGATCAATTCAGTGCATGGTTCAAGTTTCTGGAAAAGCAGTGCAGTAGGGGTACATGTTTTATTTTTGGCAAAAAAATATTGCATAACACTGATTATTTAACTACTAGGTGACCTCCCTCATTTTGTACAGTTTGATAAAGTTTTAACAACCTACAATTACTGAGTCACAGATTTGTCACACAGTCATGTTTTTATTGGTCTCTCAGTACACGGCTTACATAAAATAAAAGAAAGCTCAGCCATGTTATTTCTAATGAGTGAATAAGATGGTTTACAGCTCTGCATGCTGTGTTCAAACCTCCAGTGTCTTTTCAGCTCTATAAATAGTAACAGTACAGAAAATATCGATAATTTAGCTAACATGGTGCTGTTGCAAATGAAAATCATGACGTTAAATGTGAAAATGGATGCCAATTTACAGTCAATGGAAATTACTGTTGGTAAGAGAAATCCAATGACACGATGCAGGTGCTCAAATGAAATGTTAAATAGCTATTCCCACCCAATACCTTCTATAGGTAATGACAGAGCCACCATAAACATTTGTCAACCCTGCACAGATCTTATCTTAATTATGGAAAAAAATTGTATTTCTAAAACATTTCACAAAACCATAATTAAACAAGCAAGGTTACAATTCAGAGTACGGCTGCGGAATGATTTGTTCATCTGTGCACAGATAGGAATGGAGTCTATGGCCTAATTACACCGAGGGAGGTCACTGCCCTCCATTTCACCAGAGGCCAGTGATAGCTGGGATTTCATACTGTATCTGCTTTTACCCTTGGTTTACAGATTGCTGGTTCATATTTGCACCAAACACATCAAATTTCAACCTTGAACACATTTTACCCATCATTTCAAGTAATGTAAAAATTGGACTGAAAATGCATCTTGTTTCTGAAAGCTCTAGCAGAATAAAACTTCCCCTCTCTCATTCTATCTGAAAATTTCCCTTCTATCATAGGTTGTTGTTACACTGACAGCAAAAAATACGGAAAATGAAATGACTGAATTTGTAGAATCTATTTCGCTGGAACAATTTATGCACATATGAACTTATTAAAGGAAGAGAAGACCTGGACATCAAAAGAGAAATCCTTTCATTATCCAATAGTTGAGAGAGCGTAACATCAATCTGAGTGCATGGTCCAAGTCATTAAGTTAGAACTTCTGAGTGGTAATGATGCATGTCGGTGAAAAGTGCGTGGACAGGGTACAAGGAGGGTGCAAAAGAGATGCATTTGAAAAAATGTAAAGTAGAGAACGGGTGAAGCAGAACAAGAGCAAAAGCAAAGTGGCAAGGAATCATTAAATAGATCACGGTGGTGACACTGCCTCTTTGAAGACACACACGTCCCACTGAGCGTGAGCCTCGGGTGCTAACAATGCCGATAGGCTGCAGAGAGCATCTTTCAGGCTTCTCACTGAGAACTAGCACTAAGATTAGAGGTTCCTTTAATCCGACAAAGGGGATTAAATGCTACAAGAGAGGCGAGAGGACCGCTCCCACGGAGGGGCTGAGATGAATTATTAACACCTCTCCTCAAGACTGGTGATCTAAGTCTTTAAACCAAATATCACAGTTCTGAGACACTGGTGGCATGTCCTGCCAACCAAACATTCCAGGGTGCATCGTTAAATGTGATTCTGCTCAACACACTTTACCACACAGAGAAGGCAGGGTGTGTGTGTGTGAGTACATGTGCGTAAAAGGTGGAGGGGGTTAAAAAAACATTAAAAGATAGCAGCACAACAGTAAAAGTGTGATGATAACCCTGAAAAAACCTATGAAAAACACCCTAAAGTGTTCACTGTTGGACAGCTGTACATTGGCTACCTTTGAAAAGTTAGACAAAACCATTCAGCGGACATAATTGGTCATCACTTCCTCCAATGCTAAGAAAAACAGGTCAACTTCCTTTGAACACACCTCAGCTGCCACAGTGAGTCATAATTGTAAAGACAAAAGTATACCAGAGGGAGAACATTATATAGAAGTCCAGACTTTAACACAAGTCTAAATATGGTGACACAAAACATCCAAATCCAAATGTGTTTCAAGGCAAGGTCAGGCAGTGATGAGAATGTGTCATCTAAAATTTTGACACTGTCCCACCCAAGATCACCTAAAAATGTCCATCAAATTTTTAACTCATTTCAAGGCATGCTGCCACGATAAAACTCAACATCTCAAACCCCAATTTACAAGCACAGATCATAGTTGCCCATCATCACTTACCCCCCTTGTTCCATCTGCCTTTAGTCCTTGCCTGATAGGTGAGTTCGGGACAGCCAGACAGCACCAAGAGAAAAAAAACAAGTTCAAACACAGAAAGAAATCCAGACTTTGCCCTGGAAAACATGTCCAAGAGTTGCTGGCAGCCGAGTCACTTTCACATGGCTGTGTTTCCTCCTAGAGCAGCGCGGCTGTGGCGCATGGTAACCCACGCGTGGGCTGTCATCATCAGTCACGCTGGTGTCAGCAGTGGGTCTCTAGTCCTACCATGCTGCTCTGTGATGCCCCAGCTGGGTGCTGATCTTCACTGATGCTGGAGCTCCGAGTGAAGCCGCATCTCTCCTCTTCTGTAAGCTCTGCCTCACCAGAGCGCACGGGAACCAAACAGGAACACACAGCTTGCCACGCAACGGCACGGCTCAGCTACGCTCGGCACAGTGCATAGGAACTCGCTCTCACTCAAGCTCTCACACACACTTACACACTCCCTCTCTCTCCGTCTCTCTCACGCTCACTGCTGCCACCGCTGTTGATGCCGATGCTGCTGCTGCTGCTGCTGAATTATTTCCTGCCCTCCTCACTCTGGGTTTCAGAGGGAATTCATTCCTCTGCGCTCTGTCTTTTGCTTAGAGCTTTACAACGTGGAGGAGACGAGAGGTGGTAGCGCAACCCACCTTCTGCACTCGAGAAAGAATCCTTCGGGGGTGCCTCGGACTGAGGCTGTCTGGTAGTGTAAACCAACAAACAGCCAAGTAGGAATATCAGGTGAGCAAAGGGGGCAGAGGAAAGACAAGGTCCATCTTTGCAGAGATGCTCTTTATCAGGACGACATTTGCGTAGAGATTGCATCACCCTTGCCAAAGTGAGGGGCCAGGCTTGACTGGGGGCAATGGAGCATGGAGAGAAGGAGAAAGAGAGGGCAGGGAAAAGAGGGCAGGGAAAAGAGAGTAGGAGATCAAAAAGGAGCATTCTGGTGAGGAAATTGTGAGGTTCTCGTCTCTTGACCCACCCCCCTCTGTTGTGACAGCTCATGGTCGAAAAAGTGTACAAAACATTCCTGGACCAGTGAAGGCAAAGTCAAAAAAAATCATTGTGAAGATTTTTTTTGGAATATATATTGAAACTTCATCATTTTAAATATAACGTAGTAACATCAGAGGATATCTAGTACAAATATTTCTTTATACAGCACCTGAGTGCGTATAGTCTACATTGAAACTTGATTGTCGCATTTTGAGCTAAAAATAAATAAATAAATAAAAGTGGGATCAGTCATGGTTTTGGGGCACAAGCGCATTCTTATTCCCAGATCATCAATACTGACATTTTGTAAAACCCTTGGTGTTTTATGAAAGCCAAAAGCGCCCATTGGCATCTCTATGAGACACACAGGGCTTTTAACTAACTCCACTGTAAACCCATCCACGGCACTATTAGATGCTCAGAGCAACTGATGTAGTATAAAACCGAGAAAGTCAGTGTAGAGTCGGCTGGAGGGATGGAGGTCTGGTGGATGTGCTGTTTTAACGGAAAATCAGTGCTGTTTTATTGTGAGGTCAATGCAGTTCATCATATCGTTATGTAACTTGTGCCCATCATGTACTGATATCGCTCAGGTGGCAGATTTATGTCAAATTACATACTTATTTTAATCCAAAACATTTTGTTTTTTTCTAAAACTAACCGAGTTGTTTTGTTGTCTAAACATAACCACGACCATTTGACAACTGTAACCACGTGTTAACAACAAATTTCACCCAGGGGACAGCTGTTTATCACATACAGACTTTAAAGGGTGCATTGCAACGTCAAAGGGTGCCTTCGGTATCACATTCCAAAGGCACGAGAAAGCATCAGTATTTGACGACCTGGGATAAGAATGTGTTGCGATCTCAGAACCATTCCATGTAAACGGCTGTACAAGTTCAGTTCCGTTATTCTAAAAAATTTAAACCACATGTTACTCCACTTACCCAATGGTTATCTTTTTTATTAATTGATGCGCAAATTAACTGTTTGGTTGATTAAAAAGTCAAAAATGGTGAAAACTGCATTTCCCATTGCCCAAGGTGAGATCTTTTTTTTATCGCCAACAGTCATTATTATCAATTATATAGTACAGCCAAAGGCATCACATCTTCACATCGGAGGCACTGACTCCAGAGAATATTTGGCATTTTTGCCTGATGAATGACTAACAATTCAGCAACCTTCAGAATAGCTGATGACTCCATTGATCTACTAATGAATTAATCGACTTATCAGCTCTATACTACACAGGGAAAAGAACTATGCCATCATCAAAATTATATGATTTTCATAATTGAAACAAACTACTGTAGCTGTCTCATAACACAACCCTATTACAGTCACTCCTCCAAGTTAGTGCCTGTCGCAGTGCTGCTGCTGGGCTTGTTAGCAACCACTGCAAGAAAACTAACTCCATCATACCAGAGCCAACATAAACATGTTAATAAATTAAAAACTTGCCAGGAACAGCCATGAAATTTGTGAAATTCTGTTTATAGGATGCTCTGTTTATCAAGATACCAGCCACTTTTCTCTGACTAAGCTCCAAGGTCGTTATGCTCCCAAGTTCATAAAACAGGTACTTCACAAGCAGGGAGTATGAACAGGCTGTCTCGTGCACACATGATGGCTTTAATGTCCTAATTACAGCTTCTGAGGAAACCCATGATCAAGTCCATAATTTTTTATACACAGTGCAAATTAATATCTTGAATCCGCACATAATCTTAACTCGTTTCCTACCTGAACCCCCTTCTGCCCCCCACCCTCATTCTCCTATTTCTTCACGCAATCTCGCGCTCCCTTCATAACAACCTGCAACGACACCAGGAACTATAATTAAGCTTTCTGCACGTGAGGAAAGAGATGTGTATTTTCTCTAAGACACCAGCAGGAGCATCTGTTGGCAATACACATTTCCGATGACAGATAAACAAGCACGATGTTTGCTTCTCTCTGGGCTATTACACCATAGCTAAAGTACATAATTCTAAAGTATGACAGTCCCCTGTTAATTGAGTTATAAAATTACAAAGCAAATCTGCACTAGACAAGGTAAATTCAAACCCTAATGCTACAATATATCTTGCTGCATGTCTACACCTCTAAGTAGGAGTTTTTCATCAGTAGCCTGGAGCTTTTTGTGTTAAACAGTAATACTCAGAGATTATTCTTTTTGCATATAAAGAGCCTGGTGTGGTACCTTGGGCTCCAAATTTAAATGATGCTGGCAAGGCTAAGCACCAAATAGCTTAGTTGCAAGCAGTTAGTGGAGGACGACCTGAAAATACATGGAGCATGTGGTACAGCTTGTGCTAAATAGTAAGTGGTCTACAGTGACAGCTTGTTACAGTCTGTGTCACATGGCTGTGCTCCTTCATGAGCCACGGGTGTAGAGCAAAGACCTTGAAAACAACAATTGTTGCTATAATGGCAGTAGCTTTGTTGCAACTACCGCACGGCGTTCATTTACACCTTAGAAGGTAAAACTCTTATTCCCACACTGAGCACTAAATTCATCGCACTGCAACATCAAAGAGTCGCAAGAGTTATTTTATGTTTACCAAACCACAGCTAATCTAAAAGCTAGTATGTGTCAGACTCCCTTTCATAAGCAGCTAAATGACACAATAACACATGAATCTCTAGCAGGTATACTCACAATTACGTGGGAGAAAGTTCTGAATACAAAGTTCAGAAACAGAAAAACAGCACAGATGTTCCAAAAACAAACTCGTGCATGTGTCATCAGTGGATAAAAGGGACAGACTTTGATGTCTGCTGCCTCTTGTGTAAAATTAGTTCACACAGACATAAATCTGGTGAAGTGTAGCTGGAATTAGCATTCACAGTGTCTTTGTCTAAGGTCCCTTTGAGCCCATTACACTAACCATTCAAAGTTGTTTTTTGCTTCAAAATACTTTCTGCCTCTTTAATTCAGTGCTACGAAACAGAAGGGGGAAGAAGTAGAGCGAATAAGAGGGATAAGAGGGGAACCTGTGCAGTGTGTGATAGTCAAGGCAGATGTATGTAAAGAAAATGCACAGAAGTACTGTAGAGTAGGGTTATGTCACCAAACAGTCACTACTACTGTGGAAGGAGTAGGGTGGAGTGAAGCAGAGGGGGTATGGGAACCCCTACATCCATACTGGTAAGTCTGACAGCTTATCACCCCCAGACAAGAGGCCCCTGGATAAATGTGGTCAAGCAGGAGAGGAGCCCAGCTTCAGCAGTGATGGGGTGCAGGACAGCGATAAGGATGAAGCTCTACTGGGCAAAATGGGGGAGAGAGGCAAGGGGCCCCGGGCTGAGAAACTCAGCCAACAGCAACACTCATTCCAGCTCTCGCTGGCTAAACCTCTTAAAAAATTTACACATAGGCATTCACCATACTCAGCAAATATAGGTTACAGCATGCGTGCGTTCATGTGTCTCTTAAGTGTAACTGTGCATGTGTGTGAGAGAAGACAGAGCACATTTGCACATCTTACAACTGAACCCAGAAATGGAGAGTAAGCGAGTGTAGAGCAGAAAGAGAGGAGAGAACAAGAGAAGAGTAAAAAGAGGAAAGAGAAAAAATGTCTTCTTGATGTTTTTTCTGACGCCGGCCTCTTGAAAACACACCATGAAATTTGCTTTTTCACAGGAAGTGACAGAGCGAGCACCATGAATTGATCCCCTGATGGAGATCTGGCTCTTTGTGTAGTCGTTTTCTCCTCTGCGCATCTGCCTGCCCAGATACTGGATAATCTACTCGCTCCCGGCATTCCTAATCCAACCATCCATCCCCATTCACTCCGCCCATGTGTGTCCCTGCACAGGACAGGGTTGTAGTTTGGAAGTCTATAATGGAATAGATTTGGTTGTTTGTCTCGCTTGAAATGACTGTTGTGCGGCAGTGAAATGATCATTTCTCCTGCAATGCTAACCTCTGGGTAATGATTAACGTTCTAATTATGATTTACCAGAATCAGAGCCCAGCAAGTCTCAACCACATTATCAGTGATGAAACCTTTCTGTTGTCAGCAGATGAATGCTGCCTTTTACCTGATTATTTTACCTATACTGGCAAAGCAAACATATCAAAGCTAGGAACTCCATGCCAGTCTGTTTGTGTTTTTATTCTAATTTTCACTCAAAGTGTACAGATTATGGTCGACAAAAACAACATACTTGAATAGAGCACTACTCCCAGTATGGCTCCTGGCAACCAAATGCTAAAGATCATAAGCAGATTACAGCTCTGTCAGCCAATTCAAACAAGTAAACAAGCTAAACCAGAAAAGGGCAGTGTGTGGAGACAACAATTAGTAAATATGATTTCTATGTACGTATGTGCCTGGCTTGTCTGTCAGATGACTGATCACTGTGAAAACTGGAAATCACGACAGCCTGCAGAGCATTGTCCATAAAGAAATTAACTGCTGTTTGATTTTGATTAAAGGTCATGCCGATTCTTCATTACAGAATTGCATAAACAACTACCCTAAAACAATGAGCTGGTATATAATTTCCTTTTAATTCAGTTAGAGCTCAACAATTACTCTGTGTGTAAAAGGGAAATGTATGTGCTCCCTTCAAACTCAATATGGATGATCTCATTTTGTAAACTAATCAAAAATGTATTGTGTTCTGCACCTCCATAACATGCTGTGCTAAACAGCTCTTCAATCAAATTGCCAGTACATGCATCCATATGTAAATTTTATATGTAACCATTCAGAAACAGGCTGGGCTTGTTATAATGTACATGAAAACAGCAATTGAAGTCAAAAGTGTGGCGCAAGCTGAAGGTGCAATTACATCAGGAATAAATTCCTTTACAATCAATCCTTTATACCGCATAAACTTGGGCACAGAATGTGTCTGTGAATGGTCCCGCAAGTCAAAGAACAGAGAGGTAATAAGACTCAGAATGAGTTAGTGATGGCTGTCATAAAATATGGCAGGAGCTTCTATTTACAACCTGTAATAAAACTGCCTCTGCCACGATTTATGGAGATGCTTGCCCCACAGAGCTAAACCCTTTTTGCCAAGGGCATGTTAATAACCTCCATGGTGCATTCTGAATATATTGGCAGATGGACATTTTGTCTAATAGAGCATTGCAAACTGGAAAGCAGGTGCTAAAAAAAGCAACAGTGTCATGCTTATATGGTATTCTGGTGGCACCGTGGCTTCAGCCTGAGGTTTTCCTCCGTCTCTGAGACCCGCCCAAACTGCTACGATGTGCTGAGCTTTTCTTTTGTCTCCGCACTCATCAATTTCTTGTTCCCCTTCACACCAAACAACTTTTTTCCCCTCAACAGCCAACTGGCAATGGTAAAACCTTATTAATGGGATCACATTCTTGAATTATGGACAAAAATGTCACACAAAATATGGTGTTAATATCAATATGGGGTGGACACGCATTACAAAGCTAGTGCATGGCTGTCATAGTCTGGTCTTTCTTACAGATTATTTTTAACTTTCTACACAAGAAAGAATACAAAACAAGTCAGGGAACAGATGTACAAAGACAAAGGATAGAATTTAGACACAATGGTGGAAATAATGCTACAACACAAATACAAAAAGGAACAATAGAGGTGCCATTTTACTGAAAATCAAGGAAGAAAAATGTTTGTTTTTTTTAAATGAAAAAGCAACAAAAACAAAAAGGAAAAACAATCTGTTAAACAAATAAGGGGCACTTAAGAGCAAGGTAAGAGCTCTTTCTACAGATGCTGTGTTGACAAAGATAAAATTTCACAGCGTTGGTGTAGTAAAAAATATTTTAACTCAAGGTCCGCTTACACTTACTTTTTCAGAGCTTTAACCAAATCTTAATCAAGGGTTGAATGTGCTCAGATGACTCAGCTGTCAGCGCGTAACCTGAGTATGGAACATGGGTCATGTGACAACAGGTGTGGGTGTCTTATTTTGTTTGCTTCAAGATTCAGTTGTTTTAATTGAGATTATTCTAAACACATTTTATTTCTCTGACTAGAATCGAGACAACTGAAATCATCATTTTTCATCTTTGACACGATAATTAAAGGTCTGTTCAAAACTGCAGTAGAGCTCAGTTCTCAAAATGCAGTTCACATAATATCTGACTGGTGAAGAAATATACCTCATGTTGAATGTTAATAAATATTAATTAATTAATTTTTCTACAAACATATAGTTTCTCATCAAGTCAGATACCAAATACTTTATGTTATTTCCTATTTTATTTACTCATGTTTGCATTGCAATAGATGTCAGTTACCAGTATTCATTCAAATGCACATAATAATTCATCATCACTACTTCCAATAGAACATAAAATAATGCAATACTTTAACTACTGCAGCAGTGCTGTACCCATATTAGGGCTCTGCACACCCACACAGGTGTTCAATTATTGTGGCTAATTAGATCTCTGCTAAGGTTGGAGGTGGGCTGGAGCTAAGGTGGTAATGGCATGATGTCACCTGAATCTACTCCAATACGAATGATAAAGGTGTCATTTGTCCTGCCATAGCAGCTGTAACAAAGCTAAAAGAGAAGTACAGGACATGTCAATCAACACTCCAAGCTGCAACCTCCGGGGCTGAAAAATGAAGTCATTGCAGAAGTGCCAAAGACTGCAGTTCCTTGAATGGCCACTTGAGGCTGGCTCCAAAAGCTGATCAATCCCCGTAGACCCCCATGTTAAAATGCCCAACTTTACAGAAGAAATAAACATGTTTACAACCTGGTACTTTTTAGTTTCTGTAGCTAATTACAACTTTCATGACAGCTGTACAGGGAGGTGAATCTTTATATGATTTACCCATTCGTATTTTATAAGGGCTTAAAGTTGCACATACTTTATTTAAAGGAAGGCCCACTTGATTGACAGACTGTCTGCTAAGTATCACTACAGTCTATGAGTCAGATCCACCCCTCGCTACTCTACAGCTCCACCCTCTTGTCCAAATATGGTCACTTCTGACTCCAAAAGAAAGAAGATGGCAATGGCCAAACCTGAGGCTTAAAATTGCAGTCGACAAAGCAATTGGTGATGTCACGGTAGCTACATCTATTATTGTATACAGTCCATGGTACACTCCCAAACAGTCCTAAGTAGAGTAAAGCCAAAGGGGTTAAAAAAAAAAAAAAAGTACCACAAATATGCAGGACCATTAGCACTGCAATCTTTTAACATATTTCATACTGTGTCAGACAAAATGGTAACGTAATATTTTTACTATATTGTGCAGCCTCTAACCAGGCTGGGGCTATAATCAGATACATTTTTTTCCCCAAATAAAGCTTTGACAGTCACAATATTTAGAGTACATCTTCATGTCTTTTTGTCATTAACTCAGCAAGAATTCAAAAGACCAAAATATGAACTGAATGTGAAATATAAACTGGGAAAAGTCTTTCAACAGGTAGCATGAGGCTGGAATTACACACAGGGACCATAATATTAAAAAATGGTGTAATAGGATTAGTATGACTGATTATACCCTAATGGTAAAGGTGAATGATATTAGCATGGCATTCAAAATGTTTTTTCTTTTTAAATTGCTTTCAAGTGATCAAGAAAATACAGCACAGTAAAAGCTAAATATATTATATTCCTTTTCATCAGCTTATGGCCAAGTAAGACTTTGGCAATACAAAACCCCAAGAAAATGAGGCAGAAACAACATTGTAGTTCAGGGGGAAAACCAGAGCGGATATGTGATGGAGACATTAACAGAAATTATTCGTACCCTGCTATATGCCATTACAGCATGAACAGTGTTTGTTTACAATCACAATGCACAGGCTGTGCGCCAACTGAAGTGCATTATGAAACTGTAATGAGAAGAATCAATTTATTGCTACTCCAGTCTCCGATTAGTGGGGTGGAGGAGAGGACATGGACAGATGTGGACAGCGCTCCTATCCCTATTTTGGCTAAGGAGTTTCACCTGATGACTGATCTCACTGGTGAAGGTCACCAACTCTTTAGACCACCAGCACTGTACGCTCTATATCACACACTCAATTAAATAACAGGTTTCAACAGTCCCAGCTCTCCTTTCTCTCTTCTCTTTCTCTGCGTCTCTCTCTCACATCTCAAAACACTATAATCTCAATTACACACTCAGCTGTGCTCTGCAGAAGTAAATTTCTGTTTTCTGGCAGTGCATATGAATAAAATGTAGCATTGCTAGCTTGTAATTATTCACTTGTTTATCACCAAGTACTGCAACGTGCTGGTACAGTGATGCCATTAAAATGACAGTGACACACTGTCACATTTTACAGAATACATCATTACAATCATAAAGCTACTGATTGCAGTAAAGGCAATGAGTATATGAATAAATTAAACTAAATAAATTAACCAATAAATTTACCAGCCTGGGATGATGTAGAGCCTTAGAAGCAGGGCCAAGTTCTCACAATCACCATCCCCATAGGAGCTGTGTAGTTCTCCTGAACTGACCTGCAGAGTTCAGCACAGCCATAGGTGTAGTAGAAATATGGCTTCACTACAATATTGGCAGTACTTAATATTTCTCATCATTTATTCTCAAAAATAATAGTACTGACATTCAAAAGTGAATACCCACTCATGACAGCATGGCTAACTATAGACAACAAAGTAACAAATGACATCAAAGACCAAGATATCTGACAGTTACTTCATCATACCATTGAGTTCTCAGTCTCCACTTCTGGTGCTCAGCTCACAGTTTTACAGAATGATATAGACAGACATCCATATTCAGACTGAGTAAGATTTGTCATTTTTGCCAGTAAAAGTTGACTTAACAAACATTGCGTAGAACATGTGAAGTTACATTTAGCTTCAATAATGGCTTTGACTTCATCTGCCTTGTATTACAGCATAAGACAAGAGTGGTCACATTCACATTACAAGCAAATGTGGCCCAAATCCTTTTCGCAGATCTGATTTTAGTACTGTGGACACTGAAATCTTTTTTTCCTCCAATCAGATCTGGGCCACTTTCATATGTTGTCCTACATCTCGTACATATCTGATCACCATTATGAACACAGTCATATCAGGATTCATGTGTGTTATTCCCATGGAGCCATGGTTTCTCCATGTCCTATTTCATTGCACAGGCACAGCTCATTCACCATATAGTGTTGGGGTGGTGCCTTGAAACAACATAAGGCTGTTGTAGCCATACTGCTGCTGTGGTCAGCTGCCCCATTCTCCAGCCAATTGAGCCAGGGACAGCTTGCCTGTATGCCATAACATCCAACCCTGATAATTGCAGCCCCACAACTCCTGACCCCTCCTCCAGTCACACCCACACCTCTCTGTCTACAGAACTACCAGCAGTGGCTCCTAATACAGCTAGTGGACCAAAAGCCCACAACAGCCTGTTATCCCAAAAACAAACGCCCACTGATCTGAAGGGCCATTTCTTAAAAAAATACAGTACAGACACTACCAAACACAAGCACATGGCTAATAATTGTGCAGAATGAGGTCATCAGAGATTCCTACTAAGGCGATCTTTTGTGAGATGAATCTTGCTCAGCTATGTCATTCAGTTTTCCCCAAATGCCCATTTTGCAAAGTGATGGTTTTGTTGTTGTAATGGGCATATGTGTGACATGACTGATTGTATGCGAGGTGTTTCAGGGCAGAGATCTGTTCACACTGATGTCATGAACGTGCACTAGGCAAAAAGATCAGATCTGGGGAAATAATCGGAACAGAGCTTAAGTCCTGTAATGTTAACGTAGCCTTTGATAATGAAACTGTCAAACACATTTTTAATTATCCGTATCATTAAGTTATTGCTAATTATAAATACATCAATAACTGAGTCTAGCCCTACACAAGTCATACTATTACATCCTTTACCTTCTGTTAATTAAAAGTTGTAACAATAATGTCCTGAATTTTATCATTTCACTGCATCTAGGTACACAGTACATGTACCCATTCTACTGATCATAAACTGGTGCATCAACTAGAAAAGAACCATAATAGGTAATGTTATGGAAAGGTGAGAAATGGCCTGTACTTATCTGAAGTCGATGTGCCACAGACATAAATCATTACCTCAGTTCAGCTTCAGGCTGTTGCACAGTCTCATTCATTTGAATACTGTACATTTGCAAACTACTAGACTGTTGACCAATCGATCATCAGCTGTATACAGTCTGGAGGCTTGTTTGCTGTTAGAATATAAAGTAACTTCACTGGGGTTATTTATTATCAAACATAAAATAACTGTGGCAGAAATGCCAAAAGGTGGTCGGGGATCAGCAAAAGAAGCTCTCATTATAAAAACACACACCCAAAGCATTGTGGGAGTGCTATTTAGTCAGATGGATGGAGTGAGACACAGTCTCTCACACTAACTTTCTGGCAGTGTTTACAAAATGAGATCCCCAGCTACAGGCAGAGGAGTAGGAGAAACTGGCGGTAGATTGAAAGCTATACACATCCATTACCCCATATCATCAGCAACAATCACATCATCTCCCAGACACTTCCAGGTAGACTTGAGCCCCCTCAGGCTTTATTGGAGCTGCCAGCCAAGCATGCATACAGTCACCCAAGCCTACAGCTCATCCTTCCATTTCAGTAGCACTTTTGATCACTGCAAATTGAATGAGCATAATAAGCCAGTCAATATGAAATTTACCCCCTTACATCAAGCTCAAAATATGACTATGTAGAAATAACAGCAGGAGAGAAATGCACTCAGACTGAAGTCAGGAGTTTCCATAATGATATTCTTCTTCCCCTGCACTCTTTTGCTCTCTTCCAGAAAATAGGATCACTTCTCACATGGGGAGCAAACTGTTGGAATATGTTGCTCTTTTAACACACTAGTTGGAGAGAAATGTTTATATCTGACTGAGAAAAACCAGTAACTTGACCTCATATGTATTTATCCATATTCTACTATTAAGAAGTGTTGATCGACAATACTGCCAATTTTCAAAACTGAGAGGCTGTAAATTGGCAGTGATGTATTTCAAACCACGCTTGTATTGCCATGTATCTAAATCAACAATATAAGCCCAGTGGTACCACACTTCATTAGCTGGTTGCATTTTCTAAGTTTTGCATTGGCCTCAAATAAACAGCCGGCTTTCACACGGTCACTGACAACTTCATTCCAAACAATCTCTTGCTGCTGTAGAGGATGACGGCATACACAAAGTTAGGGATTTCAGCTCCAGTTATGGGATGCACAATAAGGTGACATGCTGCAACTTAAGATTATTTCAAGCACTGATTAATCATGTAATTATCATTTTTTCTTCAATGAATCAATCATTTAATCTATAAAATGTGAGAATATATTAAAAATTGATAATCACAACTTCCTCAGTACCAAGTTAATAAAACTGTCTTGCATGTCTTGCATCTACGAAAATAAGAAAAACATATTTCTTCACAGTGAAGGGCACAGGTTTTGTTTTAATGGGGGGGACTTATGAAACAAAAATTTGAGTGTCAAAGACTTATTTTTGTGCATTTTGGTAAATTTTAATGCACCAACTATGTCTTTTCTACATCAAGTCATGGTGTTATTGTCTTTATGAGCTATGTACATGTTCTAAATATTAAGGGGGATGTGTCCCCTGCGTCCCCTCTGAAACTACACCTATGCTACAACTATGGAGCATTGTATTTGTCAATGCAAGGAACTGAAGTCATGCTTTCTTCAGCTTTTTAGCATCAGCTGCTTTATTTATCCTTCACCACCATTTGTTCATTCATTACCTGTTTCGGTACCAGTTGAATAGTAACATCCAATCATATTCACACAGGTGGCCTTTATACCTCAGCACTCCCTCACTACTCTGCATACACATTCAGGCCGACCCTGTTTGCAGCTGCAGCTCTTTTCAGCATTTTTTTTAACTTTACTAAAATGTAAAGCTCATATATAAGCTATGCTTGTTAGAGCAGGGTACTGTATAGCTGGTCTCCACTGGGATATTTGTTGCTGCTCATATTCTTGGGGAGCTCTCTCAAAGAGCCTTTTCAGCTAATTCTACCTCTTTACCATCCATTAGCAATAACTAGTCAATTTCTTTGTGTATGTTTCTCTGAAATGCAGTTACAGATTTTAAATATTTCAGTTATTTAAGCTATGAAGTAACGCTATCAAGCTACAATTGAGAATATGCAGTACAGTGAAAGCAAAGAGTGTAATATGACCTATTGTTGGTTTCTGTATAGCAGTGGCAAACAAATCCCTAACATATAATTCCTATTCAGATCCCTTCAACAGCAAGCAGAGAGGTCAAACTGCTGACCTATAGAAACATTTTAGAGGGAATTCAAGGTCCAGCTCCACAATAACCCCACCTGGGTCCCTTCACACAGAGAGAGAGAGAGAGAGAGAGAGAGAGAGAGAGAGAGAGAGAGAGAGAGAGAAAAAGAGAGATGGAGAGAGAGACAGAAATACACCCCTTGATGTGCTGGGGTGGGCCTGTTGCTCTCGGGAGTAGTGTTGGGCATTAAATCTGCCTGGCGATGAGAAAGAGTGGCAGCCACTCAGCTAGGGGGCCTCAAAACACATTTTAAATTTTGTCGAGATGACATGTCTCGTCCACCTCTCAGACTGTGCTGACAGGGGTGACAGTTAGCCAGCTTTTATGAGTCCAACCTGAAGGTTGCAGAAGATGGTTGAAACACACCTGCAAAGGGTGGAAATAGCTTTTTACATCTGTGTTGCCTTTGTGGACTTTAATTTTTTAATTTTATTTATTTATTTATTTTAATAAAAAGCTTATATACAAAAAACTTTATTCTAAAGAAGCATCTGACTTAGTCTATTAATTCCATTCACAGTAAGAAACAGACACAAAGCTGACCACAGTGCATTCATCACATGGACTGCAGTGATGATGCAAGGCTGAATATGAATGTTTGGGAGATAAATTGCTTGTCACCTGGTCATAGCTGGCTGCAAGCCGGCACTAATCATGAGTCTGTATTGTGTGTTTGTCCTTGGCTGAACCTCAACTTAGTATACAGAGATGTCAACATGTTTCCACTGGTTGAAGACAACCCATTCTTTGCATTCCTCCTACAACATAATATCAATGTATTATGCTACAGGGAGTGGGAGCAAGGAAGAGAGGACAGAGAGGAGGGGTGTCTGAAAAAAAAATACATATCTACATCCAAGCACCAGTGTCACACTGCAATGTAATGATTAGTGACAATTGATTCTGTGAATCAATTTTGTATTAAGAATTTATGTTCTCATCTGGTATCAAGCCCCGCAGACACAACAATCTCTCTATTAACCGCAATGACTGAACTACACCATCAGCTAACAGGGGAAGGCAGACAGGACGGGTCTTTGAGTACTACATTTCTAGGTAGTCGGCTTGGAAGTGGACAGGTGTTAAGGACCCCAGCCTTGTCCAGGGTTGAGAGGTCACAGCAGTTAGAAAGATTAATGAAACCTGCTAGATGTGAGTCCACTGTAACAGAATGGAAAGATCATTACAGTGAAATAGAAGGATGAGTCCAACCATACCAGCCAATCCCCATTAACTGATGACTGCTGAGCCAGTTTTCTTGTGCTTAGACAGTGTGAAGCAAAAGAAGCCTCCACTGAACATTTAAAATGCTCTATTTAGCCGAGATAATAACAGCAGCAATGTACATTATAAGAAATACCCTGGAGAGAGGGAAATGGGGAGAAAATAAGCATAAAAGCCTTTATAAGCATTGAAAATTGCTTTTTTTGTCATTATCAAAAGTATTTCTCAATAATACTGAAAACAAAAGAAAATATATGGGTTTGATAGAAACTGCAGGTACAGTAAGTACATGTAGGGAAATATGTGTCTGGTGTATTTTAGTAGTATAACAAAAATATATCAGACTCAATGTTTAGGACTTGGGACATAACTGTAAGACTTGAGACTTGACTTGGTATTACATCTGCTATGTGTTACATCTTAAGAATTTAATGTAGATCCTCACGTTGTTACTTTTCCTAGTTCAAGTTGTTTGTGGATCCCTGTTTGTCTGTATTGTGCATGGGTACAAAGAAACAAATGCACACGTGAGATCACAAAGCTAACCTATCAACATTAACACTAACACCAAGGTAAAGTTATTTATTTCCAACAAAAGGCACGGAATTTAAAAAAAATTAAAGTTGCTTTAGACATTATGCCTATGACCTCTATCATAATGCCCAAAATAAATACAGCGTAACTTTAGAGTGCTCATCATTTCAATAGCTGTTTCTCAGAAGCAGAAGGCCTACACGAACATTTCATTCAAGAAAAAATACTTGTGCTTTAAAAGCTTCATTGTCATCTGAATCCCCAAACTCTATGAACCAGATAATTGCCCCTTTCTCAGCACTTAAAACACTGTCTTATGATGTTTGCAAAATAAAATATAAAAAAGGTAACAGATCATCTGCAAGCCTTTCCTTCAATGTGTTCATTGAAAGAACTTGCCTTGAAGGTTAGCCAAATTATTAACGGAAATGTACTTGTGCAGTGATGGACAGAGGCATAACATTTCACAACAGTAATTCGTTTGATTAATGAGACAACCAGATGTGATTAAGACGTCTCTGATTGTGCTGTCAGTCTTCCAAATGGACAGGACCTCAGCGCTCACCTCTCTGCCATTCCAGTCCAAATGGCTGGGTGTGGAGATGTGTCTCCACATTTCCAGCACTCACTCATTTAAAAGACCCCTTCGCTCATCACTAAATCTTCCTTGGCCCATCTGGAGATAGGATTTTATACAGGACAGAAGTCCACTCAGGCTAGCCATCACCTTTACTGTCTCCACTGATACAGCACGCCATTAGCATTAACACCAGCGTACAAGCCAAGAAATCGAAGATGAGCTTGAGACACGGTGGTAAAAGGGGGGGAACACTGTATTTGATGAATACATATTTGTTTATCTCATTCAATTAGGATAATATTCATAGCATTTTTGATCATTTATGTTGCATCAGTCTTAAGACATTCCTATTTCAAGTAGCTGTTGTTATTCTCAGTGATTTCTGGCCAAGTACCAATGATGAAACTCTCAATTGCTTTTAAATCCTCGCCACACAACTGATGCATAAAGACTATCACAAAGTAACAAAGCATCCTAACAGATAGATCAAATAAACCAGCACAGATATGATCAACAAAAATGTGTGACAGAAATGTTATCTGCTTGCTTTATGTGCTGTGAGACTATGAAATCCTGCATTCTGTTGTGCTTCAGAGGGTACGCTTCATTTGAAAAAGATGCACAAATAATTCTTCCAGAATGAAGAAGAGGCACTGACAGGTTAGTCAGTTTGTCTTCTTTCCCGTGCAGATACAGTGTGTTTAGATTAAACACTGGTGGATTAACTCCACCGCAATAAAAAACAATCTTAGTCTTATGATGTAAATCTGTTATTATTGGATATAGTTTTTCCCAACGATCTAGAAATGCTACTCAAAGTGCAGCACATATAGTATTGAAATACTGTATGTATTGAGATGCACTAAATTAAGTAGATTTTGCCCAAAGGACTTGTGTCAGTGCATCTGTGTATGTCCTTGCATTCATGTTCTATACAGTGTAGTTAAAGGGTGTGTAAAAGATACAAGCTGTGTTTTTTTTATATGTGTGACTTATTACACAGTGTTGGCATTAATTATTCTCATGCTGTTGTTATTTGAACTTTAATACCCGTAGCGGATTTTGTTGATAAATGACATGTCCATATGTGGTTTGTTCACATACAAACTCGGCAGAAGAGCAATTAATCAAATTAAGCTAAAAAAGCTTTGTTAATTAATTATTATGACATTATGTTAGGTAAGAAAATCAAATGACAAACACTGAGACGTAGCAGACAGAACACACTCCAATGATCATTATGAAACAAAACCAAATTCAATTTGATGAATGTGATAAAAAGATCATGAACATACAGTCAACACGTGGTGAATGTTTATTAAACTAATAAACAAATGAGAACCTTTGCACCACATAGCTGGGGGGGTTTAAATACACTTCCAAACAATTTTTCAGAAAAATCTGATCCGTCAGCACAACAGCCAATAGTGAAAACATTTGCTCAACATGATCTCAACTGTACGCTTTGTTGAAAGAAGAAGAAGAAGATGAAAGAATATCAGACAGGCCTGCAGTTCTTTTCTTTAATTGCCTGATAGGGATGAGAATCATTAAGATTTTATTGATACCAGTGTGACTATCAATTCTGCTTATCAGTCCTATTCTTTATTGATTCCCTTGTTGATTCCTGATCAATTTTCTGTGTGGGGGGGGAAAAACGTAACGGACATGCTGCTCAGTTTGTCAGTTTGCTCAATTTGTGCATTAAATAGCATTCTTGGAATCTAAGCCTATGTTGTGTGGAAAGATGTTTCAGCATATTGGTTAAGGACCCATTGGTTTGTGGACTGCCATTTTAAACCCTCAACTTCAGCATTTCAGCCGTCGCCATCTTGTTTTTTTGGAGCAACAAGTGACCATATGTGGACGAGAGAGCAGAGCTGTGGATAAGCGAGGGGTGAATCTGACTCACAGACCGCAGTGATGCCTCG
Organism: Epinephelus moara; assembly: GCF_006386435.1. NCBI lineage: Eukaryota > Metazoa > Chordata > Actinopteri > Perciformes > Serranidae > Epinephelus > Epinephelus moara. The sequence continues at coordinate 29,265,077 of NC_065507.1, forward strand.
CAGACTGCCTGTCGCCCAAGCAGCCCCACCCTTAATCATGAGTAACTTTAAGCCTCCATAAAATGGAAATGGGTGAGTTATATAAAAAAAATCACCCACTGTACAGTTGTCATGAATGTTGAAATTAGCTATAGAGACCAAAAGTGTTTTGTACCAGGCTGTATATGTTTATTTTTGCTGTAAAGTAGGGCATTTTAACATGGATGTCTCAAGTGGCCACTCAAGGAACTGCAGTTTTTGGCACTTAAGTGTTGGCTTCATTTATCAGCCAGGTTGCCGCTTGGCTTCGATCTTTACTTGAGTTATCATTTAACTGACATTACAAGCTATACTACTGTCATCTTTCTTTGTGAAATAAAGCTGCACTTTTGGCTATTTCCTCCTCTACCTGAAAGTCATCGAATAACCATGGTTAGGCAGTGACTTCCAGCGTCAGACACTGACGAAAAAAGGCATCCTTTCCTGCTGGCACGATACGCAGCCAGTCACCGGAACTGAATAATGGCGCCAGACAATGTAGGGTGGGCGGGAGGTGTGGTGGATGGGTCCAACAAACACCAACTTTCAACCAGGAGGCCAGTGTTTGTTTCGCATATGATTGTAAAGCCAAGCCCTTTTATGTTTTTCTAAATCCAACCACGTGCTTATGTTGCCTAAACCTAACCACATGCGCATGTTGTTAAGGGAAAAAAATGTCAGTTTGCAGTGTTGTACTGACACAGTACGTTTATTTTGAAAGAGAATGTATGCAAACTCTACATTTCCTGTAAAAATGGAAGTGTATTTTGAAAACAGACAATGCATCCCAAATGCACATGGCATCCCAGAGTGTCAACAACAAACACACCTAGGGTACTGTACCTTGCACATCATATGTCAACATGGAAAGTCCATGACCAAGCGTTGATACGTGTTGAGGTTGGAGTGAGAATGTGTTGACTCTATGCCATGACTCCTTGCTGCAAGTTTCCAACAACAAAACAGACACATGAGTTTGACAACATTATTCTGCGACATGCAGCTGTCAGAAAAACCTGCCGGCATTGATAAAAGGAACTGAAGGCTTGGAGATATACAATTCCTATTGATCAGAGAATTTGCAGTATCAACTGGAACCGGTAATTGATTCCCATTACTATTGACCAATAGAGTGACACAAAATAAGAGTTCACAACCGTGTAAGCTATAGGCCAATGTATTTAACACTGGATGTAGCACATTATTTCCACCTTCACAAAAAGGGCCATGACGTGGGTGACAGCCAATTTTCTCAAAACATTACTGCTCCCCTAAAATGCGAATTGTGTCTGTAATGCTGTTTTTAAATTAATTACTGTACAGCCCGTTGATAGTTGTTTAGTAAAGAAGAGACAGAAATGGGATGAGGGGATGAAAAGACAGTGTAAGCATCCTGTTTGATAAGACAGCTAACCCACTGTAAAACTAAAAATATAAACCCTTAGAGTAGAAGTGAGATGAGGAGAGTGTCCTGAGGGGAACCGAGGATACAGGCGAGACGGATAAATACTGTAGAAGGATCTGGTACGTTGGAAAGACAAGTGCCCTATCCAAGCAGCTACATGATTAACCCTGTACTGGTGATAGAAGTCGGTGAGTCAGTGAGAAGGTGAAGGAGAGGAGAAAGAGTGACAGCAGTGGAGTAGAGGATAGGGACAGAGGAAGTGTCAGCGTTACTTTAGAAGGCAAAGAGAAACACAGGCTGACAGGTGAACCCGTGAGGATTGACCGGCCTACATCCAGCTGTCAGTGAGAGCTCATCTGGCACCAACAGAGCTTATGTGTCAAACAGGAGAAAGGACAGGAGGATCCCTGCATATGGCCGCACATGTACAGCTGTGGCCCGGCCCCACACTAAGCAGCTTTAATGAGCAACATGCAACAACAACAGAGGACACAAGGACATAAGAGTGATTATCATCTCACACATGGTGGTGTTCAAGTGGTTGCTATGCACAGTAAATCCTTTCTGAGAGTGAGCACTGCTTGAAATCTGCATGCAATTCAAGTTAACTGGATCTAAAATTTAAAAAGGTCAACTTTGTGATACAAAAAATATTGATTTTAGTCTTTGAAGTCAAAATATATTTTTATGACAGGTTAAACAGATGGCAGGGGGAAATGAAAATCTGGCCCTTAAACCACAAATTATGTTATATTTTTTAACACAATTGCTTGGTCACAGTGTTAACAGAAACAATTGATTGATGGGTCTGTGGACAAATTTCCATGTCCATTAACCTACAGTCTTTTGTGTCGTGTCACAATGGTACCTAGTTTTTCTTTAAAAAGTGTGCTATGGAAAAACCATATAAAAAGCTGACTTTGTTCATGAAGCTGTTTAACCTCACACTTGACAGCTCCATGCTGAGTGTGCACCTACGTCTTGCTGATTCTGAAATTAGGTTGTACTGTATATGCACTGGTGCTCACATAAAACGGCATTTCACCTCGCTGTTCATTACTTCTGTAGTCATCATGCAAGTTTTATACAAAGATATGAAATGAAAGATGAGAAAAGGTGGTGGGATTCTTTGGGAATCCGATGATTTCATTTAGAATCGATTCTGGATTCAGTAGATATAAAAAGTAGCTCTACTCTTTTTTGTGCACCGTGTGCCAAACATTTACTTGTGTGTTAAGTCCACTAAACTGCAATTACATTTTTTCTGGCTGATAAACTGACCAGTTTGGATAAGGATAACCATCTGACTATTTAAGTAAAGCACAGAAAAATGTGTGGTAGTGCACATCTTCTGTATTTGTAAAAAAATCTAACTGCAATAATCTGTAAATGCAGTCTTGTGTCTATACAGAAATTATGTGAATAACACCAAGAACTATGACACATTAAAACACTTAAAAATAGATATACTTGCAGGAAAAATAATGTAAATAAACAAAAAACAAAACCTGTTCAACTTACCGGTAAAGTTCTGTGCTCAATACAAACAATAACTGTGCTATGTTTTTGAAAAAGAAAAAGAAAAAAGATTGCCTTTTCAGCTCACTGACTGAAGTGCAATTTATTGACCACCACTATTGACTTTAATGTCAAGATGCTTTTGAGCAGACAGAAGTTGGTCCATGTGCTCTGGATTGCTCTGCTGTTGCTTTGTCCCCTGCAGTGGACAATATATGTAGTCCATGCTGCAATGCCACGATCAGGGATGCAGAAATACTTTGCCAGCAAGAAAGAGAGTGCCTCTTGGGACATCCACAAGCTGAGGGGGTTGTCCAAGAGTGGCAGCTGGAAGGCTTCCATAAACTTTTTCAACTCTTGTCATTAAATCCACCAAACCAGAGGATACTTCTCTGTTAGGCTCCCAACCTTTATCTTAACCTGCAACTGATAATGGTTATTTGATTTTTCAGCACCGTTTCCAGATTGTTCATGTAAAATCACTATTATCTATCTAAAGTTATGATATACAATAAATGAATGTATACATCGTGCACCTTTCTTGTCAGAGTGTACAAGGGCTACAGTCTCAGCAATCACACTGGAATGAATGTCCAGTTGCTCATCTTGACAGAAGAAAGGTACTGCCTTAAAGCCTGAGTTAAGTAAAGAGGTTGTGTGGAGAAAAGTCATGCAAAGTAGTGTTTCTCTTGGCCAACTCTATATGTATCGCCTGTTTAATTTCCCGAACTGCTGTGTCACCACAGTCTGTTTCTGCCATAAAATAGTGGAGCAATCATTGACAACGTAAGTGTACTCTCCTCGGACATGATGAAGGCCACTAGCTTGAGAGCCTTCGCTACCATCAGCTTTAGAGATGTCCATTTTGGTTAGTGTGCAAATGTCAACTGCACTTTTCCTCACCTGAGGAGAGAGGAGAGCAGCGCAAATGGCAGGTTGTTGTTGGAGGAATCTGTCCACCATGTGGAAGGCACTATTCCATTTGGTAGACACATCAGTCTTCAACTTGTGAGGTGGTGGCTGCAGTAGCCTTCATTTCTTCTCCAGGGCATGATTAGCTGCGGTGATTTGCCTAATCCTTCCAAACAGTTGTGACACAGAGGGCGGCCGCAGAACTTGCTGGGCAGCTTGGTTAAGAATACGTTCAAAACACTTCATGTGTTTGATGCTGTCCAACTGTGCAGCCTCTAGCATGTTGGCAATATTATTAGAGACAATTATCAAATCTGTGGTAGTAAGCTGCCACTAATCTACAACAGCATGAAATAACTCATTTACGTTTTCATCTCATTAACTACTATGGTTGTAAAACATGAGACCTGAGCTGCCAGTCATCTGTAGTGAAGAAGAAGAAGAAGTGGAAGTGACAAAGACTAAGCTGCTCATGATGACCATGCATCATAGGTGACTTCTACTCTGGTGGCGTTCCTCAAGGCTTCCCTGATTTGTCCCTACATCTCCCAGTGTAACTGCATCACAGCGTTCTCTGTTAAAAGCCTTGGAGATAGTGTGGTATAACTTGGCTCAACTGTGCAAACCATTCATCAAAACCCCACTGTGGGGTAGTTGGTCTGTTGAAATGAAACAGGTTACAGGCCAAGTTATTATTTTCTTCGCCCCAATCAAAACTATGGTATTTTTGAAAATATTGCTTTTAATGGAGTTTGTCGCACCATGTCACTAACATTAGTCTCTGGATGATGGTGTTTGATGCAACCTCACACGCATAATGTCTGAGTCATGTCAACCATCTTCTCCTCCTGGAGATTATGAAATCCAAAATGCAATTAAATACTTGATTATGGTGCAGATTTAATTAAAATGTCCTCCCATATTACAGTGGAAACTACACAAAAGGTCATCCAGGTTGATTTTTGCATTGATATGTCCAGTTTTCAACTTTATGGATGAGACAAAAAACATGCATTCCCATCTGGTTAGTTCACCTATAAATGATTATGATACATTTTTAGAAAGTGTACTACAGTATACCACAATGTAAGTAACAATGTCCACCCAATTTTCAGATTATAAGGTACACCTAGGTAAAACTAATGCAGTCTAGCCTTGCTGCAAATCTTTCTTTTACTATGATGTTCAGTTTTTGCTGACATTATTTCAGAGAGAGTTGCTATATTGTTTATGGTCATTTTAGAGGTTTATTGTGCTACTGAATTGTATTTTATAGCAAGAGGTATAAAAAGAAGCTCACTCGACTTGACTATAGATGCTGTAAAATCTGCATCCAGGAAAACAAAGCTCAGATTCTGATAAAAGTTGAATGTACTGCTAATGCAGGGAAGTTCATAACATTGCTGTGACAAAGGATTAATAGGTTGTTTTCAGACACCAGCTGGGGGACTTGCCCTCTTGGTCAGTAAGCCATCATTTGAAACAAAGACAGTTGGGCAGTAATTAGGCAATTAATGAGCAATGACAATGGATGCCTCTGTAAGCATTTATACAACGTTCAGGTGTCCTAAGGTCACAGAGAATCCTGCTGAGAAGCTTGACAGGAAAAATGTACGTTTTTGTTGTCCGCCTACGATGGAGAGACGTGTTTGCTCTGTGTGTGGGCAATAAAACCTGCAATAAACAATGTAATTAAACCTGCAGAAACAGCACTGTCTCTGAGCAGATCTCAACACTAATGCTTCTCTTTTTGTTATGTCTCACTGGGTTAACTCCAAACATTAAAAGGTAATGAGAATATTTCCATATTGAAGATTTAGGATTTATCTTAAAATATTGTTGAGATGCTTCAGATATGTTTTTGTTGTTGTTTGCTTGTTTGTCTGTTTTTTCATCCAAAAGATTTTGTTCAGTTCCTTATGTTCACACTTTCTTGTCCTGTTTCTTTGTCAATAGACAGGCTGTAAATCAGCTTATAACAGTGTGGAGATGAAAACCAGTTGGATCAAGTGCTAATCCACCATCGATGGGTAGTTTCCTGTCAGTTTGAGTCTTGTCAGTTAACAACGCATCCTAACAAATCAAAAAATATCAAAATATTCATTAAAAAAAATCAAAATAACACACAATTCTACAAGACAATCAACACTCATAGTTTCATAGATTTACAAAAGCTTAATATGCTACGTCTGGTGGAGATTTAGAGCAGTGTGAGTCATGATATTTATATATTTTGGTACTTCCTGTCACAATCCCATCACCATTGGAATCCACGGTAATGGGATGAATTCAAACTTATTGCACTGGCTGTTTTTTCTCAGTAAGAAATCTTTAAATGTTCCTTTTAAACCAACAAACCAACAGGGCTGGGTGTTAGCACAGTTGCCACATTTTTGCAATCTGGGCCTAATTCATTTTCACATCATTCATTGCATAACACATCATAAAGCAGACATAAATTTCATTTCTTTAAACTGTTGTATAATTCAGCTCAAAGAGGGACAACTCTACCTCCATCTGCAGATCTTGCAGTCCTTCTTCAAATAATGTATCTGTCCCGTGCAAGCCTCTTTTCCAATTTGCATCATGCTGTGTTGGGAATTCAGTTGTGCGTCTGTTTACAAAAATTGACAAAAACGAGCTGGTCACAGCCATGTGCACTTGCACCGCATGTCTCAACTAGCGCCTGAGTCCACTTTCACAAAGTTAGAGGCCATTGCTTTAGCATATGGTAGGGCTGTACTGTCACTGATGTCACTTCAAACCAAGACTAAAATCTATCTCAGCTGCACTGAGCTACTGTACAGTCAGCGACTATCACTTCAGACTTCCTGTGGCAGACAGGCAGGGGAAATCCAGGTTTAATTACATTTTAGGTCATTGGCTGAAATTAATGTCATTTTTAGCATCACTGTTTTAAACACACTTTCCAGAAAATGTCACTTCCATTTAATTTCTTACCCATCTTTTTTCCATGATCCAATACTTGAGTTTTATTCCTCTGTAATCACTTTATTTTAATGCCTTACATTGTTATAGTTTATTTCGTTCTCGTTTAATTATATCTTACTATAAAATCTTGACAGCCCTACTAAAGAGGCTGTCTGTGCTCTCAGTGAATGACAGTTTGTTTGTGCACTTAAGAACTTTGAAGAATAAAAAACAGACTGCACTCAACAGGTACTGCTTTTTGTCATTCTCTGTGTGAACTTTCTCTTCATGCTCCTGGCTTCCCTAAAACTCTTGATAGACACAGCCATCAGTGCTTAGTGGAAAATGCCCAGCACATATCAAAACACTGCTATAGCCACTCAATCCACTTACTGCAAGACAGCAAATCTGTAATCATACACGACCATGTACTACAGACAGTTTTAAAATGAGATAAAAGTGAATTACGAACATATAGAGCAACCAGCCTCCTTATGGAGTGTCTAGTCAGAAAGTGTTTCAGTCATGTTTTTCAGTCGTCTGTCTCACACGTCTGACAGAACAGATATGCGTCTATTTCAGAACCACAGTGACTGTGTGTTGGGCTCTGAGTGCTGCCAAAATGTGGGTGACCGACACTTAATACTGTGCCGACATGCATCTTGTGTAGACACAGCCGGAGCACTGAAACTACTGCTCTGCTAACGTGCTGCTTAGGACGCCTTTATTTACTGTGGTTTAGTCAATTATCCCATTATACTGACATAATATAGACATTCAAAGTATAACTGCTTCAGAATAAACACCTTATCTCACACATAATTGTTTGTAGCTTTAATATCATGACAAATCCCACCTCCTTTATTGCAGGTTAACACCCATGCCACATATCAAATACACAATTTTCTTTCCTGCCAGCTGTGTCTCAGTGGACCCTCACACCAGGATAACATAATCAGACTCAGCAAATCTGTTTACCCAGGTGAATCCACCATCTGGCAAATAGATGTGTGCCAGCAGGTAGTTCATGCTAACTTGTTAACTTCTGCCTTGCATTAAACCATCAGTTGTATGAAAGATGGGTACGTGTATCAAGTCAGAACATTTCAAGTAGAAAGTTATATGTCAGAAATGTAAAGTGCTACAAGGACTTTTCCCCAGCTGCTGGTTGCCGGACCATGTCCAAAGGCAAAATGCAAACTGAAATGCCTGAGATATTGCAAACATTGCATCTCCACATAACATTTTTGATTATTACACTGCCTTGTCTCAGCCATTTTGGTCATTTAAAGCTAGTATGTTTTCTATACCATTACAGCAACACTTTAGGATTGAACTCGACTCCGAATTATGTCACTCAAAAACAGATTTGGCTGTTCAATATGAATATAGGTCTATTTGTTACTTCTTTCCATATAGAGTTTGAGAGTTTGAACAGGGTTCAGCGGGATGTTCAGGTTGACAGTGTCTTTCATATAAGACTGTATAGCAAGTTAGCCCTCTGAGCTAATGCTTGCTAACTACGCTAGCAACACATTGGAAATGTGTGATATTCTTTGTCGACACTATAATATTAAACACAAGCCAGAGACTGTATCGTATTAAGTTGCTATAAGGTGTAAATTCACGACTTCTAAGAAGAAGGCAGAAGATAACAACATCTTGGAGCCTGACAGGGGAAAGCCTTTCTTTCTCCAAGCAGCTGTCTCCATCTTACCAAGACGCACCCTGGGTCTGGGTCGGCAGCTGCCTGAACTGAAAAGCAGTGCCAAAGCAGCTATAGATGTGAGGACTGTGATGTCCCCAGAAGTGCACTGCACACTGACTGATGGAAAAAATGACTGCTCAACTTTAAGAACGTCAGTCGACTGAGGAGTCTCCAACTGATGATTAGAATCTTTGACATTCAGGGGGCAGCCCTACAATACTTTGACCTAGATTTATGTTAAGAAGAGATGCATTTATGATTTTTTTGTATTTATAATATAACAATATAATAATAATTACAGATTTCATGATATTTTAAAACACTCAAAGATGATTAAAGGTTTCTGTTTTATTATGGCACTGATAATTAGCCAATTAGCCAGTATTGACTTCGAAGCTAAAGCCTGATATAGCTTATTTCTCTGTGCCATAGACCTCCATTGTGTCCAAAAACTATTGAAAACCCATCAGTGAGCCACACTATTGCACTGGGTGTCATTCCAATTCTTACACAAGCACAAAGGCCTTTAAACTGTAATTATACCAAAATTATATTAACCTATATATTCTGGGGGGTTTTTCAGGGGGTGGGGGGGTGNGGGGGGGGGGGGGGTGTTAAAGAGTATTGAAAGATGGACTAATACATTGCTAAATTTGTTTTGTTCATGGGATTTGCTGACAATAGGAAACTGCCTCATCCTTTAAAATTTCACTGACACTGCTTGAGGCAACTGTAAATGACCGGCTCAGATCCTAGTCCTATGGATCAGCCCTGGAAATACGGTTTCAAGTCCTATTTTCAGATTGGGTTATGACCTACAAGGTTGCGAAAACAATTTCAGTTGTTATGCTGGTGATGCTGCTGAGTTACTACACTGCCTCTGCTCTCAATGCTCCAAGATTATATAGTAGGCTTGGGAGCAATGAGGGAAAGGTGTCATAGGGGAAATAAGCTGCAAAAGTGGGCTATGCCTGAAGTCAACTTAACAAGGAGCTGTACAAGAATTTTCTTCCGACAAATTTATGAGCAGAGCAGACAGAATCTTGTACTACCTCCCAGAATCTGATTCTTCAAACAGCAGCGTTTTCAGAGTAGTCCATGACAGCAAATTAGTTGTAAGAGACAGTTTTAATCAGCTTTTTGGGAGGAAACAACTCACCTAGTTAAGAGAACAGTTTTACCTGGTTATGTTTTTCCTGTAACATGAAAACTTGACATGCACGGACTGTCAAATTCTGAGCTGATACCAATACCAATATTTAAAAAAACAATTTGACCAATAGCTGATGCGGATATTTCTTTGTTGTTGTTGATTTTGTTTTTGTTGTTATTTATTGGAAAAGACCTCGAATGCATCACAATGTAACTCAATGCAAACTCATTTAGCTGCTAGTTCCATCCAACAGCTGCTAGCAGTTAACAGCTAATGTTAACCAACTCTCCTCCCACCAATGTCAACATAGACATGTTGTCCACAATGTACCATTATCAGAGAAACAATGGGATGCATAGATAGTGAGTTTCCTACATCCTTTCGTCCCAGCTTCCCAGGGAGAATCTCCCCTCATCCCAAACACGTTTTCGATTGTCCCCAGGATGACACAACGTTGTTAGTCTGAAGCCCTGCTTTTTAGCTTGGGCAAAACTGATGTGACACAACAGAAAAACATCAGCCACTACTATCTGTGAATGTCATCTTATTTGCAGACAGGCCGATGGCAGTCACAAGGTGAATATCTGTCAATACTGATGTTTGTCCATTAAAGTAGTGTATCCCACATCAAAGCTAACAAGAAGTTAAACTTAAAAATAGATCAGTTCTTCAGAGACTGGTATTTTTTAGCTTAATGAATTTACGAATTATATTTTTGCCCTCCCTCCTTTTAGTTGGACCTGTATGTACTCACCAACTGCACCAGAAGATGCTGACACTTCCTAATTTATATCCTATCTGGGCAAATATACGTTGTATGTCGCACTGTAACTCTGACGACTGGAAGCACACTTGTGATATGAATCAGACAATTTTCCAAAGGAATATCCTTGTTGTCATGAACCACAATGGCTAGAATGCAGTCCTTTTTTTTCACCAGCAAGGTGAGAGAGTTAAAAGCTTGCTACATTTTCCTTAATATCAAATAAGTCCAACACAGATAAATGGCCAGTTGGATGGATGGACAGTATGTTCAATATGTAAACATATGTAAAAGCAGAAAAGAAACATTGCAAATACAATTTTAGTGACAGCTGCTCTTTTCTTTGTAATTGAGCTGGTGGCTTAAAAACATACGACAGAGACCAATAAAGACAACAAAGTGGCATCATGACAAATGAACAGTAAATGTTCCAACCAAAACAACATGCAACAGTGGACACAATTTCAATATCCCTGCTTTCACTCTGTTAAGAACCAACAGGCGTAGATGGTTGGAGAGGCTCTCGGGGCATAGAAACTGCAGCCCCAGAAATGGCACTATAATCAATAGCTTCCCAGGCCACTTGTTAAAAATGCCATTTCCATCTCCAACTCGCTGAGAGGGCCCTTTACCAGGAAAGAGCCACATATCATTCTCTCCAGACAACTGGCGGGATGAAAAATAGGGGCCCACTGTCACTGACCAATATTGATTATGAGTGAAAATGTGATCATTTTGTATTAACTCGCCCCTAGGAGCCCTGTTCTGTCAGGTTTGCGGGTGAAAATTAATGCTTTCATATCGTGCTTAACAAAAATATGGCTCGTTTCTCATTTTAGCCTCCAGACAAAGAGGTATACGCCAATCACAAGAATTTAATAGCTTCCACAAGAGAACATGGTGTTATGAATTAGATTAAAACCATTATTTAACACATTAGTTCCCACTTTAAAGATATTTATTATTGCCCCTGACACCACTTTAATGAAGCTCCAGACTTGGCATTTAAAATATCAATTTCTGATGATTAGAGTTGTCACTGTTAAAAAGAGGAAATGTGGATGAAGGAGGGGCTTTGTTATCCAATTGAAATGTCTTGCTCCATAAAGGTCTAGATCAGGATAATGGTGCCTGTGTGGAACAACCTATTAATGTGACACTGACTGCAGTGAAGCCCAGCAATCAACAGGAAAACATTTTTAAAAAATAAAAATAAAAACATAAGCATTCTGGTACAGACACTCAACTATATGATAATTTTATACGCTACCTTAAACATCTGTCTTAGGGTGCGTTCACACCTTACTTAGTTAGTACATGTCAATCAAACTTTGGTGCATTTGCCTGTTTGGTTCAGTGTGTTCAGGTTGGTGTGAAAGCTGTCAGTCAAATCCTGGTCTAGACCAGGGGTAGGCAACCTGTGGCTCCGGAGCCACATGTGGCTCTTTAGCCCCTGTCCAGTGGCTCCTTGAGCCTTTGAGAAAAGAATTCTATGGAAATTCATTCTATGAATCCAAATGTTGCTGAACCTCGATAGCAGTGGCTGGTTAGCTATGGATGCCAAATCCAAAAAAGTAAATTGAATAAAATAGAGAATGTAGTAGTGCGTGGACAGATTTGTCTGCTCTCACTGCCAGCTCTGCAAAATTTAAGTACCAAATAATCATAAATAGTGCCCTGCACAGTGTCCACCTTGTGGTAAAACATATTAACAAATGCTTATTTAGACCATAAGTATACGCTAATTTAGACTTAATAGGCTATTTACCTTGATTATAAGGCTCAAACATGTTTTGCGGCTCCACACAGATTTTTTCAAATTATTCTTGGTCAAAAATGGCTCTTTTAATGGCAAAGGTTGCAGACCCCTGGTCTAGACTAAACCACCTGAAGAGGAGGATCTCAGTCCATATCCAAGCAGACTCTGGTTTGTTTGAGGTGTGAAAGCAAAGACGTGATTTAGGCACAAAATCAAAAAGCTATACTTTATTAAATCCATCTGTTCACTGTGAACTGCAATCTTAAAAGTAATCTGGATAAGCAGCATGTATATATAAATTTATGCAAATTATTTGGTAATACAATTATACATCAGAGAGTGAAAAGGAGTTAAAAGAAAGGGGTGTTATGATTGTGTCCTACTTCTATTCATGTATTTTGGCAACTACTTATTAAAAAGTCAGTGAATTGCACGAGGCTGAGTTGCAGTCTTGACTAACGTCTCAAATCTGTTTTTTCTTTATGTACTCTTTCCGACACCAGAGAAGATTGATAAACACAGGAAGCAGGTTTTCATGCACTGATGCAGGTAACTTTTAAAGTGAATGTACCAATTTTTTTTTTACCTGTACAATAAAAGAAAAAACCCAGCTGGATACAACCAAAAGAATTCCAACACGGACTGCTGCGACATTTTCTTTCTATGGCAGTTTAAATTTTTCAAACTGTCAATTTATTATAATTTAAATTGAGCACATTTTCAATAGAGCAAAATGACTTCAAATTATACGTGGTCATTTTCAGGGTCATCCAGAACAGGATGTTTATTAAATATATGTATTAAATTACTGCTATAATTTGAGTCTCTCTTCATCCTTTTTGGCTGTGCACATCAAAATCCAAGTAACGTTTGGCTTGGCTGGGTTGTACACAGTGCTGCTGTTGCACTGTGCTGCTGTCTTTTCTGTCCATGCACTAACAGTGTCCTCTTTTTGTGCCACAACATCATCAGTTATAAATTTGTTATTCATTGTCTGAGAGAATGGACCTGTGGTGGGAAAGCATGTGAAAGTCTTAATCACATGAATATCATGATCAGTGACTGAGAGTTTTGTACACTGGTGCATGTAGAGCTCAGAATTATGGGCATGGCTCAGATTTTACTGTGCATGTTCACATGGCATTTTGAGCCATGGTTAAGATGTTGTATGAACTGCTCTGAAGTAAATGGTCTAATTATTAAGTTATCTGTCAGTCCATATGGCTTTGTGTGTACTCCTCTTGGTTTAAACCAATATGTATACAAACCAGAGCAAAACTAAAAGGTAACAATGTATGATGTTTGACCAAAAGAGCTACACTACAAGTGTGAGAGCAACCCCACACATGTTACAAAGTCCAAAATAAAGAGACAATCTGGGGGGCAGATTTTTGCATTCTGTTCACACTCATGAAACTTCCATCCCCACATGTAATACAACACACACAGTATGTACACCAAAGGAACTTTATTCCTTTATTTTACTTCAGAATGTTCTCTCCAAAGCACAGCATATGTAAATCACACTGCAATAAGGGAAAGCAAATGAAAAGAAAGACTGAATATAACTGTGTCAGCATGACAGGAGAATAAAGGCAGCACCAAACTCATTTTGGATCCAGCGTGACTGGCCCTCTCTCAGCCCCTTCTTAGCAGGGCGATGGGGGTTCATAATTACAACATAGCCTACAGACAAATGCACAAACCTGTGCCACTCAGTTCTTATTGAGGGTGCATTTTCACAAAGGCAAAAAGTCATAAATACTGCCCTATAGCAAAATACCCAGTGGTGTTTTATTAGTTTGAGTGTTTTTTTCCCTTTTCCTATTGAAAATTCAATAAATCTGTACCAATTCTCTCAAGTCGTCACACTCAAACTGCCTTGTGCAGCTTATCCTTGCAGGCATTTTGTCCCAATCTCAGACACTGGCTAGTCAAGCGATGGCTACAGCAGTGATATTACACTCTGTGTCACATATCACAGACCTTATCAGGCCTCATAAGCACTTATATTCAAGAAGTAATGCATTAAACATGGAAAAAAACGAGAAGTAATATCTTTTGTTTGTTTCGGAGCAGATCCATATGAAAAATGTAATATATGAACCTTCTTGAGGACAGAAATATTGTATAAACCAGTCAACAAAAGCACAAATTAACTAAAATGAAAGCTGATGTTAACAGTTTCCTTCATTTTTCTCAGAGTATCTCCTTTGGAAAAGAAGTGTGCATGTTCACCGACTGCAGACCTAGAAACAGTATGAAATGATGAAAAAAGACTGTATGATAAAGCCTGGGAAAAGGAAGGACACAAGAAGGACTTTAATATTTTGAGAGTTCAATCATTCTTCGTCAGCCTGTGACGGCTGGGTGACATTGTGTTGAAATGTGCGTGGGTGGAGGTGCCGGCTCTGTCAATAGTCAGGTATATCAACTGCACAGTCATAATCCTTCTCAGGCTGCTGGGGAGCCACTGCAGTTGTCAGGATGCTGCTCCATACAAATGCACTGGATTACCCAGAGTACCCAGCAGCAGCAAACAGATGTCACAGAACACCACACTGTCAATTTCTCAAGACAGGTGGGAATCGGTCTTCAATCGCTGGTAGTGTAAATCAGGTTTGCCAGTGAATTACAGTATATTGAGACAAGTCCGTAGGGATTGGGAATATCTACTTTCTTTTCCTACTGTAATGTTTAGTGGAGGGATAAAAGTCATGTTACTGTTGGAGAAATTCAACATGCAACATTCTGGAGCTCTTCTGGTTCAAATTTTCAAGTACGTTAAACATCAAAAAGCTAATTTACATCACAAAAGAGCTGCGAGCCTTCCCCCATCTTGTTGTTGACAGTTTGGTTGGACTGACCGATCCCTGAACTCTTCCAATGGGACAGCAGGAAAAAAGGTCATGGTGATAGAGAGAATTTACTTGCTCAGTTTACTTTCTTTCAACTCAAGATACATGGAGCCCTACTTCAAAAACACATCAGGTGTCTAAAACACAAGGTATACAGAGAACATGAACATGCGCTAAATTTTCAAACCTATTGGAATAAGTTGGAAAAAAGAGCCTCCTTAACTTCCAGTGTGATTGCTATCCAACAATTACGATGTTTATTTGCACACTAATTATTCCACTATTACTCCGAATATGCCAATATTCTGAATTTGATACGGGTCATGTAAACAGCATATTCTGTTTAGATATTCTGAATTAGGCCTCATTCGGAATTAAGCATTTTTTTCAAGTAAGACTTCAGGCTTGAGGAACATTGTTTGGACATATATGCCGCACATTCAGAACATGCATCTCCACTGAGGTTTGTAACGCAGTTTGCGACACACAGCCTCTTGCCTGTTTACAGTCAGCTCTGTGTGTTGTCATGGATACAGTAAACACAAACTAACAAGTCACAAAAGAATAAAGTGGCAAAAGCAGCTCCAGTCATTCCCCTTTTCCATATTTTGATGTATTAAACAACATGTTGGGGCACATTTATTGGAGCACAGCTGCATTTAAACAGGAATATTAGTAAATAGGGATGCACCGAATATTAGGTAACCGAATATATTCGGCCGAATATTGCAAAAAAACACACATTCGGTATTCGGTGGAATAAGTTAAAAGCAAGGCCGAATAATAGCGGCGTTTTGATAACGCAATCAAACAGCGTGCCGTGATGGGCGGAATAAAATGTCGGTAGTGTGGCGATCCGTCC